>NC_052501.1:50388777-50430235 GCF_016617805.1 Bactrocera tryoni
TACTAAGCCTTTTATATGCTTTCTAGATTTGATTATTATTTCTAAGTCTCTAAGCAAAGCATCAAATATCATAACGGTGGCACGCGTTCTTATTTACATTATTGTGTCCAAATAAGATTCAAGTTTCTTTGATGTTTGTTTACATCAAAATTCTATTGTTTTGAATACGCATATCATTATAACATTAGATGTTTAAATTCAATGTTTGGTTTCCTTAATACGTTATGTGGCTGTACGTATGTACGTCTCCCATCAATTCTAGTATCGAATTATAAATGCTATGTGCATTTGCTAGGAAATTTGCGTCGAAATTATGCTATGCGTAAGTATGTATGTAAGGTATAATAAACTCTAATGTCCAGTACTTTGTTGTTTGGAAATATTGGCTGAATTGCGCTTTGCTGTTGTTGTTGGTGATATTGTGCCGACTCATTGGTAGCGTGTTAAGTATGATGTGCTAGATGTGGTGGTTGATGTGGTGGTGGATGTGGTGGCTGAATGTGTAACTCCCCTCTTGTGGGCTTGAACTACTCCCTTGAAGTTCAACATTTTGATCTGAAGATCGTTCCTCTTGCAGTCTTTTAGAAAAATTCTTATATTTTATACAATATTTAGTTAGTAATATTATTAATATAACTGTAATTATAACTGTTAGTGAAATAGAATAATTTATATTTGTTTTGTATTTTCCTATATTTTTTAAATGAACTTGTTCCAAGTTATTTATATTTTAACTGACATTCATTTCTTCATAAAGTGGTAAAATTATTACATTGTAAATATGCATATTATCAATATTTTCAAAAATATTTTCATCAATATCTATAGAACAATTTTTAAATTCAATTAAATTATATTTCCTTTGAATTTCATATCGTACTTTATTACAAATGTGTTTTATTCTAGTTTTTCTAAATTTTGTAAATACAATTCTTTTCAATTTTAATTATTGTTTCATTATTTGATCTACTCTTGTACAAAAATCGAATTTTCCTTTAAATATATTTTGAATACATTTATAACTTAAATTTAGTTTCTTAAGAATTATTTCATTTGTATAATCAAAAACTTTTTCTGTATTCGTAATATATCTTTGCTTATCAATATTTATTTCTTTTATTAAATTTGTTTGGAACCGTGGTTGATAAAGTAAAATTAAAGCGATCCTTGTGCCAAATTTCACTTCAATATCTTTATTTATGGCTTAGTTATGACACTTTACAGGTTTTCGGTTTTCGCCATTTTGTGGGCGTGGCAGTAGGCCGATTTTGCCCATCTTCGAACTTAACCTTCTTATGGAGCCAAGAAGTACGTGTACCAAGTTTCATCATGATATCTCAATTTTTACTCAAGTTACGACTTGCACGGGCGGACGGACAGACAGACATCCGGATTTCAACTCTACTCGCAACCTTGATCACTTTGGTATATATAACCCTATATCTGACTCTTTTAGGTTTAAGACTTACAAACAACCGTTATGTACGCGCATAACTCAATAACGCCTGAACCAATTTGGCCAATTCTTTTTCTTAAATGTTTGTTGAAGTTAAAGGATGGTTTTTACGGCGAGAAAATTTCGAATAGTTTCCGAAAAACCCCTAAAAACAGCCCTTTTCTTTTCCCCATACAAACGTTACAATAAATATGAATGTTTGTTTGTTAGTAACACTAAGAGAACGGTTGAACCAATCTTAATGAAATTTTTAAAGGTTGTTGATTGTGGATGGGGAAAGGTTTAGAAACAAAATACCTTATACTTTTCATGAGGAGAAGTCGAAAAATTGGACAATTCCAAAAAGTAACATTTTCCATACACATTTTTTTCAATTTTTGTTTGTTTTGTTTTTCAATATTTTGATTTGTAAATGATTTGAATCGTTCAATGGCGGTCGCTTACTTTTTTATTCCGGCTATCCAAAGGAAAAATTATTGAAAATTATTATTGAAAAAACTTTATGTATGTTTGAGACGATGTGATCAATTACAAATTGAAATTTGTTACGAAGCCACGAAGAGGTCGCGCTAATATCGGTCGGCGTTCTTGTTGCCATCAATGTATGGCACACCAAGGCACATGAACGAGTACTCCCAGGTTGCGGTGACATACGTGCGGAATTATGGATCGCGGTCAATCAGCAAGCGATCGTCACGATATCACAGCACGACTTTTCAACAATAGCTGTGATGTTTGATGGTCTTCTTTATCTCTGAAGCAAACTCTATGGTATATATGATGCTGTTAGATGCTGAATGTGTTCTGTTGAGTAGCAAAAAGAGGTTTGCCGCACGCACACATTCTTCTTGATGCGGATGGTATTTCACCAGATCAAATTGATGTGAAATCATTTCAGCGAAATTCTGATTCAGAGATAGATCCAGAATTATACGAAGTGGTGGAAAACCAATACATCTGGCGGACCTTGCGAACCTTACAATCCCATTTGGTTTGTATGTTTGACAATAAATGCACGAAACACTACCATGTGCTTTTCTTTCGGAAACGGGAATGTGTCGATGGATATTAATTGTATCGGCGTCACCACCAGACGACAATGGCAGAACATTTAGCATTTAGGAGGTGTGGAATATCGACGTTAACAACACATCGAAGTTGACAACATGGGTCGTACCCATATTCGCCCCTTTTGTTGAATATTGCAGATTGGTGTAATCGATCAAATACGTTTGCGCACGTCACCAAAGAAAAGCAAAATATAGTGGTTATTGGCCTTGGAACGTGATAAGGAGATCAGCAGTATCATCAAATCGGTCGATATGTGAACTGCAACAAAGCGCTTTTGTAGGATATTTACTTTTGCAATTCATGAAAGTTTTCCGGATCAGCCTGGCGTCCGCGGTTCAACTTCACATTTAAGTCATCGCGTATTGTGAATGGTACAGTGTGTGCAACATTTTGAGAAGCATGCCAGCAGTAGCATTTGCTAGAACATGATAATCACTGGAAAGAGACGAAGGACAATGCAAGAGTTACTCCGCATGCCACTGAAGTTCGCATACTTTTCGCGAAGATCATTTTGACATATCGTAGCCTCTTAAATTCATGTTAATTATAGATTACGAAAAAATGACATTGTCGATGATATTTTACATTGTATCTGCCAAAAATTGAAATTGGCAAACTTTTGGTTGATACTTCCAGTGGGTTTTGATATCAATTTCACCTCCCTTTTGCTTCAATTCACTTTAACGGAAGATGAACTCATCACGAATGTTTATCCGAACATTGGCCAAATTATCGTAACTGCAGGATAGCTTTGAGTGCAATTTGGTTACCTTAGCTGCCAAAAATTGCCGATGTTAATGATTTAAACTGGAAGATTCAAAGTCCGCTGGCGGGAGGTTTCGCGCTCATATAAATCGATCGATCGTCTTTGACAAGCGAAGACGAAACCAAAATTTATCCAGTGGAGTTTCCAAATACCATACTGAAGCCTGCCCAGCATCATCATTTTGGCGTCTTAAAATTGGATTCGTCATTATTATGTTTCACAATCTTCATGCGCCGAAACTGTGTAATGGAACCCGAATGATTATGACGCAGTTATCGAACACATGTGGACAGCCATTTCAGTTCAAACGTATTCAATTTCCAGGAAAATTACCCGGTGTTGACAATCAACAGGGACACAAGGAAATCGGGAAATGCGCATGTTTTTCACAATTTGGCCAGATATATGTGGTGTGTTGACGAGTTGGTAAACCCATCTTCTATGTATTTACGCACCAGAACAGAAAATCAAAAATTCATGTTTGCTGGGTTGCGCCACATAAAAAAATGTAGAAAAATCGTAAATAAATCATTTTCGACAGAATATACTCCCTCAACGACACAATATTGATAACTGGTGATATCGTATCTCAACTTTTTTGTGGCATTTCAAACAATACAAAGGAGCAATTTCACGCAGGGCAACGGCTGTTGTAAAGGACCAAGGGTCAGCTGGGGCTCGGCAGTGGTCTGTCTTATATAATTATAGACTTAGCGTGTAAGTCTATCTTCCAATTTGAATAAAAGACCTTTGTATTCTTTTACGTTACAAATCGTGGCTTATTTAAGAGCTGCAAGGAAGAATAGAGTTGTTTTATTTTAAAAGATACTTATTGTCCTTTGAATGATGTCCTGTGTCTTTGAGTGCCTTCTTTCGTCATCTAACTCTTGGATGTCACATACATTTATGAACTTAACTTCACTTGAACTGAACTTCTACTGGAACGAATTTTGTACTAAACTGAACTTCACTTGAATTGAACTTGTACTGAACTGAACTACAATTGAACTCTTACTAAGCCTTTTATGCTTTCTAGATTTGATTATTTCTAAGTTCTACAAAGCATCAAATATCATAACGGTGGCATCGCGTCTCCTTATTTATTATTATGTCCAAATAGGATTCAAATTTCTTTTTGTTTGTTTACATCAAATTCTATTGTTTTGAATACGTATGTCATTATAACATTAGATGTTGAAAATCAATGTTTGGTTTCTAATACGTTATGTATGTACGTATGTACGTCTCCTATCAATTTAGTATCAATTATAATGCTATGTGCATTTGTTTAGAAATTTGGTGTCGCACTATGCTATGCGGGGTATGTATGTATAATAACTCTAATGTCCAGTACTTGTTGTTTGAAATATTACTTAAATTGCGCTTGCTGCTGTTGTTGGTGAGCACAGCCGATCATTGGTAGTGTGTGTTAAGCATGATGCTAGATGTGGTGGTTGATGTGGTGGTGGATGTGGTGGCTGGGAATGTAACTCCCCTCTTCTTAGGCTTCTGAACTACTCCTGAAGTTCAACATTTTGATTCCTGGAAGATCGTTCCTCTTACAGTCTTCTTTAGAAAAATTCCTGTATTTTATACAATATTTAGTTAGTAATATTATTAATATAACTGTAATTATAACTGTTAGTGAAATAGAATAATTTATATTTGTTTTGTATTTTCTATATTTTTTAAATGAACTTCTTCCAAGTTATTTATATTTAAACTGACATTCATTTCCTTCATAAAATGGTAAAATTATTACATTGTAAAATATATTATCAATATTTTCAAAAAATATTTTCATCAATATCTATATAGAACAATTTTAAATTCAATTAAATTATTTCCTGAATTTCACATCGCATTTTATTACAAATGTGTTTTATTCCTAGTTTTTTCTAAATTTTTGTAAATACAATTCCTTTTTCAATTTCTTTTTAATTATTGTTTCATTATTTGATCTACTTGTGCCAAAAATCGAATTTTCCTTTAAATATATTTTGGAATACATATTTATAACTTAAATTTAGTTTTTCTTAAGAATTATTTCATTTTGTATAATCAAAACTTTTTCTGTATTCGTAATATATCTTTTGTTTATCAATATTTATTTCTTTATTAAATTTGTTTGGAACCGTGGTTGATAAAAGTAAAATTAAAGCTGAAAATAAAAAATAAATTTAAAAAATTATTAATTATTTTGTATATATTTATATATTCTTTTTAATTCTTTGTGGGTGTACATGTCTATTTCTTTTGTCTAACATTTTACCATCTTTTAATTGTACTTTTATTTTTTTGTATTTTGGATCACTTTTTCTAATTTTTTCAACTTTTATAAATATGTCTTCTTTATTTATATCTGGTATATCTTTTCTCTTCAAATTTTGGTTATGTATTGAAATATTCTGTTTGGCTTCTATTTGTTCCTTTATTTTTACGAAATCTGTATTTATTATTTTATTAGAAATAAAATCGATTGTTTTTTTATTTGTAGTCGAATGAATACTATTATTATAAAATTGTACTGATTTTACTATTCTTTTTGTAATTGTTTCTTTGTTATTTTGTGATTTTAAAAGTCTCAAGTGTTCATTTATGGTTCCGTGTACTCTTTCTATATCGCTATTACCTCGTTTTAACTAATGATGATGTAAGGGTATCGTTTCTTTTCTTCGTTATTAAAATATTCACGCATGTGTACGAATTTTATTAAACTCATTGTCAAAAACGTATCTTTTTGGTTTTCCAAAATTGAATGTCTTCACAATTTTAAAGTTTCAATAAATGTTTGACTAGCTTCTATCGGTGTAATCGGTACAGTTAAACAAATGTTTACTAAATCTATCAATAAACGTCAAAAATATTTGTCTTTCCGCAATATATAAATCTCTATGTATTATTTCGTTTGTAGAATTTGGAACTTCCGTTTTCTCGAATTTGATTTTTTCTTCATGTCTATCATGTTTTGCTGATTGACATACTTCGCAATTATTTATAAATCTTGTAATTAATTGTTTTAATTTTGGAATATATATTTTGTCTTTTAATTGTTTAAAATTTTCGTCTATACCTTACCATAGGATATGCTATGTGACTAAAATCTTTTATAAACTTCCTGTAATATCCTGTTATTCCCAAGAATGATTTGATTTCCTTGACCGTATTGGGTAGTTTAATTTTTCTATCACTTCAATTTTCTTCGGATTTGGTTTTAGTCCTTCGTTCGTGATGATGTGACCTAAAAAATCTGTTTCTTTATTAAAAAATGAACATTTATCAATCTGAATTTTTAAATTATATTCTCTTAGTTTGTTAAATATTTTTTAAATTGAACTTACGTGTTCCTGAAGACTTGTACTGAAAATTAGTATGTCATCGAGATAAACTACACAAATATTGTTTATGAATGGTTGTAGGACATGGTTCATCATCCTCCGAAAAGTTGCAGGTGCGTTTTTTAGTCCAAATGGCATTCTAATGTATTCATAATGTCCGTATTCTGCTGAAAATGCAGTTTTATGTCTATCCTTCGGGTTTACTAAAATCTGATGAAATCCTTTGGCCAAATCCAACGTTGTGAAATATTGAGCTTTTCCCAACTTATCAAAAAATACTTTCGATATTAGGTATACCGAAAACTTATCTTCAATCGTGATTTCTGCGTTTAATTTATGATAGTCACAACAACTATTATCCATTTTGCATTCCTGAATTATTCATTTCTTTTGAACGATCCATAAGGGTGCATTGTAAGGCGATCAGCTTTTCTTTATTATTCCATTTTTTTCCATTTCTGTAATTTGGTTTTAATTTCATTTTATGTATTTCTGGATATCGATATAATCCTCTTGAATATATTGGTCTATCAGTGATCGTGTCAATATTGTGTTGTACTCTCTTTGCACTTGTCAGCACGTCCCCTTCCCTGAAAAAAATAAATCTTTATTTTTTATACTCTCGCAACAATGTTGTTAAGGAGAGTATTATAGTTTTGTTCACATAACGGTTGTTTGTAAGTCCTAAAACTAAAAGAGTCAGATATAGGGTTATATATACCAAAGTGATCAGGGTGACGAGTAGAGTCGAAATCCGGATGTCTGTCCGTCCGTCCGTCTGTCCGTCCGTCTGTCCGTCCGTCCGTCCGTGCAAGCTGTAACTTGAGTAAAAATTGAGATATCATGATGAAACTTGGTACACGTATTCCTTGGCTCCACAAGAAGGTTAAGTTCGAAGATGGGCAAAATCCGCCCACTGCCACGCCCACAAAATGGCGGAAACCGAAAACCTATAAAGTGTCATAACTAAGCCATAAATAAAGATATTAAAGTGAAATTTGGCATAAAGAATCACATTAGGGAGGGGCATATTTGGACTCAATGTTTTTGGAAAAGTGGGCGTTGCCCCGCCCCCTACTAAGTTTTTTGTACATATCTCGGAAACTACTATAGCTATGTCAACCAAACTCTACAGAGTCGTTTTCTTCAGGCATTTCCATATACAGTTCAAAAATGGAAGAAATCGGATAATAACCACGCCCACCTCCCATACAAAGGTTATGTTCAAAATCACTAAAAGTGCGTTAACCGACTAACAAAAAACGTCAGAAACACTAAATTTTACGGAAGAAGTGGCAGAAGGAAGCTGCACCCAGGCTTTTTTTAAAAATTGAAAATGGGCGTGGCGCCGCCCACTTATGGACCAAGAACCATATCTCAGGAGCTACTAGACCGATTTCAATGAAATTCGGTATATAATATTTTCTTAACACCCTGATGACATGTACGAAATATGGGTGAAATCGGTTCACAACCACGCCTTCTTCCAATATAAAGCTATTTTGAATTCCATCTGATGCCTTCTCTGTATAATACGAGTATAAACATTAGGAACCAATGATGATAGCGGAATGAAACTTTACAAAAATACGGTATTTGAAAAATATGTAAATGACGTATTATGAAATCTCGATTATCACTTTATCATGCGAGAGTATAAAATGTTCGGTAACACCCGGAACTTAGTCCTTCCTTCCTAACTTATTATTGATAAATTTTTCTGTATGATTCACATTCTTCTGAATTCATTTTTCATCTTTCAGTTTATTGAATATATTTTGTTTTTTCATTTTTACATAAATTAACTCGCCTGTTTTAATATTTTTCATCATTTATGTACTCCACCTGATTCTTGCCACACATAAAAATCTTTTAATATTTTCTTATTTAAATTAAAATCTTTTATACCTTCATAATGTTCTTTTTATTCATTTCTTCACTTTTATATTTTTTAAATTTTTAATTCTATTTTCTTGTCCATTCACGTTTATTGTATTTTTATTTATATGAGAGCTCAACTTCTAATGGAATTAAGACGTCATTTCCAATATACCGTCATATTTTTCTATTATTAAAGGCGTTCATTACAAGAAAAGTTTATTGTCCGTTTTGTGTTATCATTAAATCCAGTAGGTAAACCATGTTAAAATATATTTGTCTACTATTTCCCGTTGTCTCCCCTGTTATAACATTTTTGTGCCATTTAAAATTTTTTCTTAATATTGTAGGTGGAAATGCCTGGCTTTTATCACTGATGCTTCCGCGCCTGAATCTATTACACACGTTACCTTAACTCCCTCCTATTGTTGGTAGTCCTATCATTGGTATATTTTCCACCTCCGAGGCTCGCTTCCTGAAAATTTCTTCTTGCTCCCTCCTCTTTTGGAATGTAATAGTTTCATAAAACAAACTCCTCGATATACACAAGTTGAAATGTTTGTTTTACCGGGATTCTTTTTGAACAAACTTTTTTTTTGTACTTTGTATTTGAATGAAATACCCTCTATTGATTTTTTTGATTGATCCAAAGGATATTTATTCTTTAGCACAATAGAAAAAAAATAGTAAGTCCCTTGTTACTTAATTTTGGTTTTACTGACTGCGCCAATTATAGACTTAGCGTGTAAGTCCATCTTCCAATTTGAATAAAAGACCTTGTATTCTTTTTACGTTGCTACAAATCGTGTATTTATTTAAGAGCTGCAAGGGAAGAATAGAGTTGTTTTATTTTTAGAAGATACTTTATTGTCCTTGAATGATGTCCTGTGTCCTTGAGTTCCTTCTTGTCATCTAATCCTTGGATGTCACATACATTTATGAACTTAACTTCACTTGAACTGAACTGAACTTGTGCTAAACTGAACTTCACTTGAATTAGAACTTGTACTGAACTGAACTACAGTTGAACTCTTACTAAGCCTTTTATGCTTTCTAGATTTGATTATTTCTAAGTCTCTAAGCAAAGCATCAAATATCATAACGATGGCACGAGTTCTTATTTATTATTGTGTCCAAATAAGATTCAAATTTCTTTGATGTTTGTTTACATCAAATTCTATTGTTTTGAATACGTATGTCATTATAACATTAGATGTTGAAAATCAATGTTTGGTTTCTAATACGTTATGTATGTACGTATGTACGTCTCCTATCAATTTAGTATCGAATTATATGTGCATTTGTTTAGAAATTTGGTGTCGAATTATGTTATGCGTAAGTATGTATGTATAATAACTCTAATGTCCAGTACTGCTGTTGTTTGGCTGAAATATTGGCTGTTGTTGGTGATATTGAAACATCATTGGTAGTGTGTTAATTGCGCTAGATGTGGTGGTTGATGTGGTGGTGCATGTGGTGGCTGAATGCGTAATATATGTGGAATGCCGACTACTGCCAAAGGTTTTAAAATCATAATAAGTAATAAATGAATATTGGTGATAAGAGTTGATAATTTTTGTAAACGATGCTGTAGATGTGGTGATAATTACTTAATGATGTGGGTGGTCCATTCTCCTGGAAAGATGCAACTTTTTCGGGCATTTCGGCTGAATAGCCTGAATTTTCGAAATGTTGTGTAACCATATGGAATCAGCGGCATTAAATCAAGTTGAAAAATACTTCCACCGCCTGGCCATATCGCGAGCTGTGTGGCATGTAGGAAATCTTGTTGCCAAAGGTTTTAAAATGTCATAATAAGTAATAAAGAACCGATGAGATTTTGCAAACAATTATATAAGCTCTTAATAAATAAACTGTCTGCCCAAAGCCCCTCCCTTTAATTAATTATATTAAATTAATAAAGATGATAAACTGTATGGGCAGACAAAGGAAGATAATACCAGGAATATTTTGAAGATAATTCCCTTACAGTATCTAGCGCAAACCCTTATGCAATTAGGGCAGGTTGAACTGATTCAAACAAACATATTAATGTAAGATAATTAGAGGGCTCACTGAGTTCATTAATTACATCGCTTTTAGTTAAAAATCTCCAAAATTCGTGACGCAGTGTGGTCCGGGTATTTTTTAGGTCAACTTCAGCGTCTGATTCTGATGACTTATTTGCTCAAGACGACTCCTTTTTTCTTTAAAATGTTATCATAGCAGAGTAAAAGCTAATATAATTTTTTGTTAACGAAGCCATTAATAAGTAGATACTGTTTCCTTTATTAAATTTGATAAACGTATTTCGCAATTTCTCTAAACATCACAATTAAAACATACATAGGCCTTCCAAGCTTACATCGATATGATGTGCCTGAATAAAATTATGTATAAAATAAGTAAGGAGGGTCAACCGAACATTTTATACTCTTGTAACTTGCAGGAATCAAATCCAGAGAAATACCTTAAGTCGTAAAACGTCAACCTGAGATTGAAATCCAAGCAATTTTATATACATACACTATCATATGCTGACAGACACATAAGGTTTGTTAGAAAACAAAACCATTATATGTAAAATATAGAAGTTGAGAGGTAGTATCGATAAAATTTTATCTTTTTCCCAATACCACATACTACTCGTATTAACATATCACCTAAAAAAAAACTAATCACACAGAGTAAAGTCAGTCGTATTTTCGAAAGTTTTGATATATTAGTTATAAAGAGGGTATGTCAAGTTTTCGCTCAAATTTATTTATTTTAGGCAATAAAAGATACATTGTTATGAATAAACACGCGAGCTAATTTTCATTGAGATAACTCACATATTGGCTGATATATGTGGTTTCAAGTCACCCGAAAGTTCGTTTATCTTTATATTAGGTATATGGGGACTAAAGAAAATATTGGTCTGATTTATCCCAGTTTTGATTATACAGACATAGCATTATTCGTACAAAGTTTAATCCCTGTTATATTAATTGCTTTTGATTTGTATACTGAAACTGAACGAATCAAGTGGAATTTAAAACTGTGTTACATGGGTAGTAGGTGGGTTTTTGGTCCGATTTCGCCTTCATTTCTCAACGCGACATATGAATAATATGAAAAAATGCCACTACCAAGTTTTGCCGAAATTTTGCCGGGTCTCGAGATATGGGATTCCACTAAAAAAGTATGGTGCCACGCTCACCATCCAATTTTTACCCTGATCCCTGTAAAGTCTTGTCATACAATGCTGGTGCCAAATTTTTACGTTTCTGACGCATTTAGTTATTGATTTTCTTAGTTTTGAACAGTATCGTTATATGGGGAGTGAACGGGGTCAATGGTTGGACAGTCAACCGAATTTTGACTTTTCTCGTCACCCTGATCATTTATATACATATATATAACCTTATATCTATCTCGATCAGTTTTGGGTGATACGTACAAACGTTAGATGAACAGAACCATAATATTTTGTAGCAACTGGTTGCAAGAGCATAACAAAATTTGATAAAAAGTTAGAAACTGATAAAATGAAAACCTAAGCTCAAGTATATATGACGAAGAAACAACATAAAAATATTTAAGAACATGCACGTACAAAAATTTTTGAAAAATATCTTACAAAATGACTGCATGCTTGGTGGAATAACACGAATAAGTAAGTAGAAAGGAACAAAAGGGTAGCATTAATTAATACAAACAATCTTGACTCATTTGGGGAAGAGAATAGGGATCACAACTTTTTTATTGTGTAATTTAAGTCGATGTATAAAGAAAAACATACCGAAAAAGGTCACTAGTATTTTAAACAATAAAACAACATATGATTACGTAAAAAGCACTTTGTTATATAACATACATATACCTTAATTTAGATATTCCAGGTTTTATTTACGGCGATTATGCATGATTTTATATTACAATTTAAGTTATAGGGATAATTTTACGCTATTTTCACTACACAGACCGCGTGTGTCTATTGTCTCACTTCTCTCTCTATTCGTAGCACGTACGAATGGGATCGAGCAAAAATGTATTTACCGTTAGTTTTATTGTTTTTAAGCAAGGCCTATATACATATAGTTGCGAGTTTCAAACTCTATATTTTAATTTTTGGCTTATGGAATCGACCACTGTGCCCTTGATGCCATTACAGCAAACAACAAGAATAACAAGAACAATTACTTTGATGGCAACGTTCGGCTTATTCGAGTCATTGTGTCATTAAAATTCAAACAACTACAATATAGTGGATGATGTGAGCTGAACAACAACCAACAACAAAAGTAGAAGCTGAGGACGCAGTAAAAAAGGATAAACGACTAATGCGCTACTTAAAAACGGACTTCTGACTTCTGGCAGCTACAAAAACACAAGACATTCCAACCACATGGTGAACAGCAACCACATGTACAATAACAGCAAGTGTATGTCAGGCACTTCAGCGCGTTGCAAGAAGTTCGTTTCATTTGAACTTCATTTGTAATATAATCCTTTATGAAGTTTCCAATGGTGTCTGCGTAGAGTTGTGTGTTTGAAGTAGAATGTGTGACGGCCGAGAGGAACGTTACTTTGCTCGCTATATGCAATGCCATTTCATGACAGTAGCCACCGCAATAGAGCGACATGGCGTATAAGTTATATTGGCGATAGTGTGAAAATGTGGATCTTTAAAAGGTGGTATGGTGCGTATGAGTGATTTTGGTGTTAGTGTGAAATATGCGATGTAAGGACACAAGTGAAACGTGACGTATGAGTTACATATATTTTAACAAAAGTTACGTCTGTGAGTGATAAGCTTACAATCATATGAGAATGTACGGGCCCTGTCACGTGTTAAGTTTTTGTGGGAATTTGGATAGTGATGCTACACTTCAATAATTATCACGTCTGTATTTATTCGAAATAAATCGAGTTTTTGAAAAAAATATGATAAAAAATAGTTTTGCTTTTATGCTATATATTATAATCTGTTTAAACTATATAATTAATAACAAATAAAAAGTTGGTGCTTTACTTTGGCAACTACTTCGAATACATTTTCTATTGAAAACTCTTCACTGCAATCATGAAGAAAATTTTTTTAAAAATTTATTAGAAATCTATACCACAGTTTCTACTTTCTTTACCTATTGAAATTTTAATTATTTCGTTGTGTTTTTCCAAGAGATTTCTTAATTGGTTATTATTCCATTGTTCCGAATATTTGTTGGAAACTATTGTCATTGTAAGGTTATTTTCAGTATATTTCTGTAAGTTCTTCATATTTATTTGAATTATTTGGTATAAAGTAGTGATTTTTAGCTTAGAAGATAAAAACGTAACTATTTGAATATAGTTTGAGGTACTGGAAGCAATACTTAAAGAAGTTTATTGCCAAACACAAACAGCAGCTAGCGGAATTTTTTCACCTAAAGGCAAAAAATCATTTAAGGCCAATCAGTTAAAATTAATTCGCAAAGCCGAAAATCTATGACGTCTAGGTAATATTCTCTATTTGGTGGGATTAGAAGAGCATGCAGTATTATGAATATATAAAACCGGATGAAACCATTAATGGGAATGCTACCGATAACAATTAATCAAATTACAATAATTTTGCATCATCTCAACGCTCAGTCTCTTATTGTAGAACCAGCTAAAACGGTTTGGAAAAATGGCTGGGAAGTTAAGCCTCACAGGTCTTAAATTCCACCTTTTCCTCTCTTTAACTAATATTTAGATGGGCCGATGCAGCGCGCCCACTTGGAATACGCCTCACAGGTATAAAAATTTGACTTTATTTATTCTTGACAGACAATCAGCCACAGCTCTTTTAAGATGGAGTCCACATATTGTCAGGAAGATGAATAAACGTTCAAACTTCAGTTGGGCAATGCTTGAAGAATAATACTGTACCATTTTGTTTTGTTCTCGTTACGTCCTTCTTGTTTCTTTTGGTCTTACCATTGAACCACATTTCCTCTTTTGATCTTGATTTTCGCAGTTTTATAAACCTTTTTTCATTTCCAAATCATCAATATGTAATTCATTTCACACATATTATTATATTGAAATATGTGTATATAATTATATACAAATATTGTAAATACTACAATGAATCTATTCTCTCTTCCAGCTTCCAGATGAAATGGTGCTTGACGCCTAAAGGCAAATCACAGTCTTATTGAAGCTTCTTCACTGTTACCAAGCGAAGGCCAGCAGCAGCCAATGTAATAAGCATTTGGCCTTACACACATATGTATATAAGCACTCTGAAATTGCTTTTTTACGTCAAAACACCTCTTTAAGGTACCAATTACATAACTACACACATACATCCGCGCAGTTTATTTTCGCAAACCCATCTCGCCTTCGGTCGCATGGGCTTTGCAAACGTTTTGCCGATTATTTATTACAGCTTGAAGCGTTTGCAGCACTTATGCGTATTTGCTGCCGCATCCTTTGCGCGATTGTGCGAGTGTATTTCGCTTCAGAGACTCCGGTATTTCTTCTAATGAGTGCCATTGATTTCCAATGCAGTAAAACATTAGTATATTGGCTTAAATGATATTTGTGAGCTAAAATGCTTTCAATATTAAGCTATTAAAGCCGTTAAGATGTTAGAAACGAAAATATATTTTTTCGAGACTTTACTGATTGTCGTTTATCTTAACTGAGATAGTCCTTTCGGCGGAAATCTTTTATAAATACATACATCCCCCACGCGGATATTAATTGGGCAATGGACGTTGCTGCCAGCATTGTCTCGCCTGAAGGTGTCTGAGCTAGTTCCTAAAGCAGAGGTATATACTATATATCACGCCAGTGCGTCTTTACTCAAACTGTCACCAAAATACGATGACCTTCGGCTAAGGTTTTCTCCATTTTAAAATAAATAAAAAGAACTTACTTAAAAATATTTTTTCAGACACAAAACTCAACATTTTTGAGTGAAATTTTTTTTTTTTTTTTATGTTAAATACATTTTATTTGCAATCTATTTCCGTAAATAATAAGCAAATTTGATAACAAAACCATAATTTGACTTATATTTTTGGTCTCCCATGAGATCAAAAATAATATACAATAGAACAATATGTTCTAAATACAAATGTTTATATAAAAATTTAATTATACATTTAATTTCGTAGTAACATATATAATTCCTAAATGAGAGATCTAGAACATGTACCAATTACATAACTACACATAACTACACACATACATCCGCGCAGTTTATTTTCGCAAACCCATCTCGCCTTCGGTCGCATGGGCTTTGCAAACGTTTTGCCGATTATTTATTACAGCTTGAAGCGTTTGCAGCACTTATGCGTATTTGCCGCATCCTTTGCGCGATTGTGCGAGTGTATTTCGCTGTGAGACTCGTATTTCTTTAATGAGTCATTGATTTCCAATGCAGTAAAACATTAGTATATTGGCTTAAATGATATTTGTGAGCTAAAATGCTTTCAATATTAAGCTATTAAAGCCGTTAAGATGTTAGAAACGAAAATATATTTTTTCGAGACTTTACTGATTGTCGTTTATCTTAACTGAGATAGTCCTTTCGGCGGAAATCTTTTATAAATACATACATCCCCCACGCGGATATTAATTGGGCAATGGACGTTGCTGCCAGCATTGTCTCGCCTGAAGGTGTCTGAGCTAGTTCCTAAAGCAGAGGTATATACTATATATCACGCCAGTGCGTCTTTACTCAAACTGTCACCAAAATACGATGACCTTCGGCTAAGGTTTTCTCCATTTTAAAATAAATAAAAAGAACTTACTTAAAAATATTTTTTCAGACACAAAACTCAACATTTTTGAGTGAAATTTTTTTTTTTTTTTTTATGTTAAATACATTTTATTTGCAATCTATTTCCGTAAATAATAAGCAAATTTGATAACAAAACCATAATTTGACTTATATTTTTGGTCTCCCATGAGATCAAAAATAATATACAATATAACAATATGTTCTAAATACAAATGTTTATATAACAATTTTAATTATGCATTTAATATCGTAGTAACATATATAATTAAACATTTACTTAATTCCTAAATGAGAGATCTAGAACATGTTGTCTTTTAAGTCTAATAGTTTCATTACTATCATCTAATAACATGACTGCCAAAGGATTGTCATGATAACTTAACCTGTGCAAATATGCTGAACTAAATCTTTTATTTTCATCTTTAACAAAAGGTATATTCAGATCTGAATGAATGGCTTTATTTGTTATGAACCAAGGCGCGTTTGTAATTAATCTTAGAGTTTTCGATTGGTATCTTTGTAGAATTTCAATATTTGAATTACAAGCAGTGCCCCAAAGTTGCACACCGTATGTCCATATAGGTTTTAGTATAGATTTATATAATAGTAATTTATTTTCAAGATATAACTGCGATGTATGCCCAAGTAGCCAATAAAGTTGTTTGGTTTTTATTTTTAATTGTTTATTTTTGGCTTGTATGTGCTGTTTCCAAGTTAATCGTTTGTCCAAGTGCATGCCGAGGTATTTAACGCAATCACTTTTAGGAATAGTATTACCATTTAAAAGCAAAGGAGGGCAGTCGCTTCGCCTTAATGTAAATAAAACGTGTACGGATTTACTCACGTTTGCTTTCATTTTCCAGCAATCTAACCAAGTCTGAATCTTGTTCAATTCTCTTTGCACTAAATTAGTTGCTTCAATTGGCGACTGGCTTGACGACAATAGAGCAGTGTCATCAGCATAAGTAGCAATTAATACATTTTCAGTTTCTGGAATGTCAGATGTAAAGATGGTGTATAGTACAGGGCCAAGAACGCTTCCCTGTGGTACTCCTGCATTAATGTATTTTATGTCAGACGTATCGTCATTTATCTTTACATAAAACGACCTGCTTGTTAAATAGGACTTGAGAATTAGATACATATACTTGAGAGGAGAATACTTTTTTTAATTTGTATAGTAGACCATGATGCAAACTTTATCAAAGGCTTGTTGTATGTCTAAAAACGCAGCTGAACAATATTCTTTACGTTCTAAAGCATCAATAATGTGATTAATTACACGATTAATTACACGATGGCATTGTTCGGGAGTACCATGATATCGACGAAACCCAAATTGGTGTTCAGGTATCACCTTATTCTCTTTTAGTATTGGCAATAATCTGCGCAAAAATATTTTTTCAAATATTTTGGAGAATAAAGACAACAAACTGATTGGTCCATATGAAGTGATTTCATTCTCAGATTTAGCTGGTTTAGGCACCATCACAATTTCAGCACATTTCCACTGGGTAGGGAAATGGTTGAGCCTTAAAATAGAATTAAATATAAGTGTTAGCAACATAATTCCTTTTTTAGGTAAGCATTTAGCTACTTTGGCATCAATTTTGTCATATCCTGGGGCTTTCTTGTTAGACAATTTCTCTATTTCAGTACGTATTTCAGCGGGTGTAATATGCTTCAGTGGTAAAGACATTTGACATGCTATGTCAAGGAATTCTAATATTTCAGCATCATTGTTCCTGCCACTGTTATCAAAAGGAGAGAAAGTTGTTTCAAGGTATTTACTAAATGCATTTGCTTTACTTTTATCTGTTCTGCACCAAACGTTGTTACTGTCTTTGATACGTACATTTCTTTTTTTAAACCGTTTTATGTATTTTGTAGCATTCCATATCCTATGGTCTTCATTATTTCTATAATTTAAACTCGCAATATATTCGGATATCGATTTATTTTTGAAATCAGCTAATTTTTCTTTCAGCTCCTTTGTGGCTTTGTTTAGAATAGTTTTGTCAGTTGGATTTCTGCTGGTTTGCCATTTTTTTTCATAAACGTCTTTTATTCTGTATTAATGCTCTAATTTCTGTAGACACATGAAATGAGTTGTGAGGCGAGAATTCATTCCTCTTTTGGGGAGTAGCAGCAAAAGTAGCTTCATGAATTAAGTTTGTAAAACCTTCAACTATATCATCCAGTTCAGCTGAAGTTTTAATAGAGGTGTTAAGTACTATATTTTGAGTTAACCAGTTTTGAAATATGCAAATATTACTTTTGTTGCTCAAAGCAGAGTATTTTCGTGGTTTAACATTGATTAATGTGTTGTAGCTGGCAATAATTGGCGAGTGATCAGAGCTTAATTCTTCTGAGCTAACCGCATCTAAAAGCTGAGTTGAGATACCTTTATATACAGCAAAATCGAAGAGGTCAGGAACTTTCAATGGATCACTTGGCCAATAGGTTGGCTCACCGCTTGACAGAGTTTTTAAATATTCTTTATGATGCATTTGTAAAGCTCTCAACCCTTTGGGTTTAGAATACGTGAGCCCCACCAGGGAGGCTTAGCATTGTAATCTCCTCCTACAAAAAATCTTGGACCGAGACCACTAAAGAAGCTTTCGTACTCAGAAGCTAATATATTGTGTCTTGGTGGTGAGTACAAAGCAGAAATATATACATCATTATTGTTGGTTTTAACTTTTAATCCAGCAGCTTGTATTGAAGGTGTTGGCGTTCAAGAGCAACATAATTGATAGAAGTTTTAATTAAAACAGCACAACCAGCATGAGCTCTGTTACTGGGATGATTAGAAGAGACTATATCATAATTTTTAATTCGTAAAAACGTTTTATTTGTGAAATGTGTTTCTGACACTAGCATAATGTCAATATAATTCTCATTTAAAAATATTTCAATTTCTTGAGCGTGACGGGATAAGCCATTGGCATTCCATATTGCTAATCTTAAGTTCATTTGCATAACTTATTAATACGTAGAGACATCATGTTAAGTAGAGTGTTTGTTAATTCTATTTGTTTTGCTAGTAGCTCTTCAATTTTTTTCATCGTAGTTTGTTCATTTTTCTCATTTTGTTTATCTGTAACATTACCTTTTAATACATTAGCATAAGTCTGCTCAGTGTTGTTATTTGTCACATTGTTAGTGTAAGTTGATTTAGGTAATCCATTACCTAAGCTAGGGAAGTTTTGTTGATCTATATGTTTGATCTCTTTTCTAATGCTTGCAGAAAGCGGTTTATTTCGAACGAGTTGTTGGTATACAGCGCAGCCTTTGTAATTTGCTGTAGGGTTTTGTAAGCAATGTACACATATGTATAAGTAATGCGTCTTTGGATTTAGTACATTGACTAGTAGGATGCATTAAATTACACTTAACGCATTTATACAGTTTTTTACAATAAGTTTTGGTATGCCCAAATTCCTGACATAGATTGCATTGAATAATGTCATTAGTTTGACGGGGAGCCTCTACCTTAATGATAGTATTATTTAAATGTTTAAGCTCGTAAATTTCCTTATTGTTGGCGTTTGGCTCCAAATCAACAAAGAACATTGATAACGGTTGCTTAGTTATCCAGCTTTTAATATTACTTACATTTCTTACTCTATGACCTAATGAAGTAATATTACTTTTTATTTCATCCAAAGCAGTGGAAAAGTGAATACCTTTTATGACTACTCTGTATGATCGATCCTGTTTAGGTTGATACGTGTGAAAACACACTTTGACACTGTCTAAATATTTTACAATTTTTCTGTCAGAATCTATATCATTTTTGATAACTCTAATTTGACCATCATTTAACGATTTATATCTAAAATCTTTTTTGGCAATTACACTAGCAATAGAGTTTATCATTTCACTTATATTAAAAACACCTGGTATAATCAACGGCGGCGATTTTGGAGCATTCAGCACTTCTGTTTCATTCATTGTCACATCCTCTTCAGCGATCGGAAAAGTGTTTTCATCATCACTTAGGAGGTCAAATCTATTTGGATGTATGAGAATTTGTTTCTTCTTTTGATGGACTTTAGGAGACTCATTGTTTGAACGTTTTCCATTTCTGATTGAAATGCTTTGTCATTTATGTTTTGCATATTCGTTGCCTTCATCTTCTCGTGATGCATTCATTTTATAATGCAATTCAGGTAGATTCAGATAATTATAATCACTCTCACTAATATACTATATATTACACGGAATAATACACTTTGAAACAAGCGAGTAGCGCGACTGATCAACACAATATATTGCAATAGAATATTTTAAGAAATTATAGAATTTTTGTAGTTTTATATGAGCTTGAGAAAATTTATTTGCTTTCATTTTCAATGCTTGCTCAGAATAATGAGTGAAAAAATTACAGCTGTTTATGTTTCAAAAGAATTACAGAAGTATACTGAAAATAACGCACAATGACAATAGCTTCCAAAACATATTCGGAACAATGGAATAATAATCAATTAAGACATCTCTTGAAAAAACACAAGAACACAGCCAATAGGTAAGGAAGGTAGAAACTGTGGTAGAGATATTTAATAAATTTTTATTCAATTTTTCTTCATGATTACTGTGAAGAATTTTCAATATAAAATGTATTCGGAGCAGTTGCCAAAGTGAAGCCCCAACTTTTTATTTTTCATTGATTATATATTTAACAGATTATAACTTATACGGCCTATCGACTAATATGTAGGCTCTCATAGATAATATAACTCATACGCCATGTTGTAATTTACTGCTCACGGCAAATATCACTCATCGCCCCACACATTTTAAAAATGTTAGATTATCACTCATACGCCCCTTTTAGAGCACCATTGCTGAATGTAACTAGTGGCGTACCCGTGCGATATAAAATATATTATATAAATAGAAATATGTATCACTCACAGAAGGATTGCGATTCATATAAAAAAATATTTAAATATTTTGAAATCCGATTTTAAATTCCACTTGATTCGTTCAGTTTTCAGTACAGAAATCAAGAAGCAATTAATATAACGAGATTAAACTTTGTACGAATAATACCCTTAGTGTATGCCACCTTATGACCATAAATTTTTTAAATCCAACAAACACTGTCACGCTTCTATGTACCGAATATTATACCGGTACATATAACTGATTTTTGTTTGAAAATAGTGGTCAATTTCTGAGATATGTAATGGAAATTCAGGAATACTACTTTTCTGACAATGCTGTGTCCGTATGTTCTAACTGGGATGAATCGAACCAATACTTTCCTTAGTCCCTATATACCTAATATAAAGATAATTGAACTATCGGGTGACTTGAAAACGCATATATCGGCCAATATGAGAGTAATCTCAATGAAAATGACTATCGTATTTTACTCATAACAGTGTATCTTTGTGCCTAAAATAAATAAATTTGAGCGAAAACTTGATTTACCCTCCTTATAACTAATATCAGGACTTTCGAACATCCGACTGACTTTACTCTATGTGATTAGTTTTTTAGTAAGTGACACGTTAATAGTTTGCGGTATTGGGAAAAAAGATAAAATTTGGTCGATACTACCCACACTTCTATTTTCTACATATAATGGTTTTCGTTTTTCTAACAAACCTTATGTGTCTGTCAGCATATGATAGTGTATGCATATATAAAATTGCTCGGATTTCAATCTCAGGTTAACGTTTTACGACTTAAGGTATTTCTCTGGATTTGATTCCTGCAAGTTACAAGAGTATAAAATGTTCGGTTGCCCCTCCTTACTTGTTTTATACATAATTTTATTCAGGCACATCATATCGATGTAAGCTTTCAGGCCTATATGTGTTTTAATTGTGATGTTTAGAAAAATTGCGAAGTAATATCACTTATCAATGTAGCAAATTTAATAAAGAATCAGTATATACTTATTAGAGGCTTCGTTAACAAAAAAATTATATTAACTTTTTACTCTGCTATGATAACATTTTAAAGGATAAAAAGTTATCCTGAGCAAATAAGTCTCAGAATCTGATGCTGAAGTTGACCTAAAAAACTATTGGACCACACTACGTCACAAGCGATGTAATTAATGAACTCAATGAGCCCTCTAATTACCTTACATCATTAGGGAATTGACGGCAGTTCTGGGCAGAGCGAATATAAGCACAAATTTGAAAATTATAATTTGTTTGAATCAGTTTAACCAACCCTAATTGCATAATATTTGCGTTAGATACTGCAAGGGAATTAACTTCAAAATATTGTCTTCCTTGTAAAATTCTAGTTCACGCTCCCGATGTTATTCACCATCTAACAGTTTCAGTTCGAAAGCTCTCAAAAGAAGCTCTTATTCACCATCTAACAGTTTCAGTTCGAAAGCTCTCAAAAGAAGCTCCTGAGTAAAGGAGAAGTACGTTAAGATGTATCGACTCTATCATACACAAAAGAGTTAACGGGCGCTACAAATAAGGACTTGTTAAATCGATTGCTTTTGAGCTTAGATCCTTTCATCACCGGTCAAAGAAAACTATCATGCAAAAGTAAATCAATTTTATTAAAATCACTTTTAATTTACATAGTTGAATAATATTCAAAAAAATCCTTTTTCGTTTATCAACTTTATCAATTTAATATAATTAATTAAAGGAGAGGGCTTTGGGGCAGTTTACTTATTTTTATATAATTGCTTATTACTTATTATGATTTCAAAAGGCTTTGGCAAAAATTTCACTTCTATGTAGGCAGTGGAAGTATTTTTGGCTGCTGATTCCATATATGACTGACCACTGTGCAGCGACTTTGCCGAGCCCCAGTTTTCCAGTGAGTTAACGTACTAAGTGTAAAAGGGTCAGTTAGTCCTTTACAACAAAAGGAATACATATGTTGTAATAAAGTGAGCACACTCAAGTTATGACCAACTAAATGGATATTGTTCTCATATACATATTATATGTATATGTGTATGAGTGTTGTTGTTACGGTTACTTAAAGACAATTAGAAAAGACTGCCGCGTGAAGATTGCATGAAACTTGTTTGTAAGGCATTGCAAAACGAATAAGTCCACACTCTTTCAAACGTTTTTTAGTACCGTGGCATTGATTGATGTTTAAGTTCAGAATTAGGATTGGATCAAGGAATTAGGGTTAGTGGCACGTTTACACTTGTAGAAACCTGGCATGATTCCAATGAATTCAAGGCAAGAAAAAAAACGTTTCTTTGCAATTAAAAAAAAAAACCTTTCTGAAAAAAAACTTGATTTTTTTCAAGCAGTTTGTGTGAAAACTATATGCTAGGTATAGAGGGCCGAACTGAACAATTTCTCCAAAATATTGCCCCGTTGCCTCAAATAAAAATCACTGCCAAATTTCGTGAGGATTTTGTCAAGGAAAAGGTTTCCATACAAGGCCACGTTTTTGATCGTTTATTATGTATGGCGGCTAGATGCTAGAAATGGACGTGTGCAAAATTTCATATCAATATTTTAAATATTTATAAAACAATACATATTTTGTCCAGAACTCACAACGGATACTACTAAAACTTATAAATATAGCGTTCACATTAAAATTATTTCCTCTCCACATCACTTGCTAAGGTTCGAAGATATTAAAGTTGTCGACCCCAGAGTTACATAATGTCCATAAGAAATAAATTGAAGGTGTTGGAAATCAGGAAGCAATATTTATTTTGGCAGTCAGTAATAACCTATATACTCTTAGATAACGGAAAAGGACTATTGAATCTTAATACACTAAAAACTCAACTATTTTGGTGCGCTTATAGTGGGACGCAATCAGAGTTGGAATATTTCTGAATGAAAAACACTGTAAGTAGAGGCTAACGACAGCATGGTGCGTCTATTACCGAGGTACTTTCGATTTTTGGGTTAGGTTAGGCTAGGTCGTAGGGTTGTTCTTTCCACAAAATGTGGCAGGATCTCAACTGAACAGCGAACGTTGATCCTTTGTGTTACTAAAACTACAAGAAATGAGTTATAGATTGACAAAACGTTTATGAGCTTACACAAGCTTGGTAATAGAGGAAAAAGTGTCAAGATGATTCCACCTCGAAATCCTCCATACAGTATTTAGCCGTAACGCGTGTATGCCTATTGAACAGTGTCCAGACAGGAAACTAAGTTAGGCAAATTGCTAAAAGCAAGTAGTTCTGAGCACCTTTTGAGTTCCACCCTGGTTCAGAACGATTATATAATCGCACAAGGTTTTTAGATTCAATTCCAGAATGTAAAAGTACAATGGAGTACCGGAGATTAATTAGATCATGAGTTACGGTGAAATGAAGATCAACTTGGAGTGTATAAAATTTTTTTAGGAATAAAGATGAAAGTTTGGTTACAAAACAGAGAGTCCTATTCAAGTTTTCAACGAATATGTTATGCAATAAATTCCAAAGAGACATAGAGGTCGCTTAAACCTCTACTTATAATACCAATAAGAAAAGTTAATATAAATAATTGTAAATCGCCCGGACGTATGCCGAGATACTCCGAGGTATTCTTTTATGTAGAGGTGAGACTCTGCAGAAATTGTTGGTGTACTCATACTAAGTCTGCCTTTGTTGAAAGTTCTCGGAGTACACTCCCCTCTCGTCATTTTTAAGTTGGCGTGGCCGGTGACGGTTGAGGCGACTCCAAATGTCCGGATATGAATGATTTAAATGAGAAATTTATGGATAAAGCAGCTTTTGATGCAAAAGCTTGTGGTAGAAGCTGACTAAATAGATGCTTCAGTCTACAAAGAATAGCAGTTTTGGAGCTAAACTAAAGTCGCCCGCCTTTAGTAAAAGCAAACTTCATTCATTCAGTAGGAATAGACTACAAAGAGATGACGGTAATCTAAACCAGGTCCAATGAAGGAAATAGCATACATTTCTTTTTCCATTTCTCAACTCACCGTCTCCAGAGAGAGATAGAGAAATTAATATCACCTAGCAGATTATTTATATCCAATTTCCAATATAAATTTTCAGATTCACAGTCTCCTCTTTTTAAAATCATTCGCCGAAGCGAATCTAACAAAATACATTCCATTGCCTCTGCAAGTATTACAAGTATTTCTTGAATATTCCTATTGTTATGTTGTTGTTTTCACAAATTAAGCGCACTTGCAAACTTTGCTGATTATCTGTGTTTTCGTTATGGCTAACTGATAAATTATTAGACGCGGCCACGAGTGAAGCTGCAGCAGCCATTTCGCACACCTTGCACAAATGAGCAAGTCAAGGAATGGAAGCATTGAAGCGTGATGCTAAGCGTATACGTGTATGCGCGTGTGTGTGTTCACGTGCTAGCACTGGAACGTGCCAGAAATTTTTAATTAAGTTGCTGGTAGAACTCTTCATAATTTCTTGGATTATTACTCGGGTGTACGCTTTGGATGAACTCCAAATCGAAAAAGTTTTAGCCACCACGCGAGAGCGGATAGGAGGTAGGGACGTGGGGATTGGATGAATACAGCGAAATTAAGATGCAGAATCTTTTGTTTTTAATTCTGTAGTAATATAGCGCCTATGGGGTGATGAAATCTAAGAGAAAGTGGCAATCGGCCATTATAATCTTGCGAAATTAAGAGGTTGTGTCTACAAGTTGTACCAAAACGCATGACGCTGCATAATTAATGGAAATTTTGTGGAAATTTAAATTGATGACAATTCTCGGAAAGGTTTAGTAGAGTATAGAAAATACACATCCGAAGAACTTGCAGTAGAATATGTGCAAAAGAATGGTTATAAATCAAACATGTTTGACTGCAGAACCGCTGCTGATCAGCGTTTGGCTGAAAACAATGAATTTCCGAGAGTATCTATGAAATAAAGGTTTAAAAATTTTAGATTAAACATGAAAGCACCTAACAGAATTTGCTAAATTAATACTAGAAAAATAGGATCAAATGGCTGCATGCTCTTCAACTACCTGTAACCATTTAATCCACCATATATACTTTTATTTTAGGCCTCAAAGGCTCCAAATTGCCTACATTTATGTTCCTTTGGCTTCACTAAGCTTTTGTTTCGCTTCTTTTTTCTTACCTTCCACTTAGTTTTCATTATTTGAAACAATTCGCTCATCCCTTTTGCAACTCCGGTCCATTTGCATACCTTTCAAACATAGCTTCAAAGTTGTTTCAATGCAAAAGACAGGATAAGCAATGCAGTCTTACCTAGCACACCAGCGACCATTGTGCCGCACTTTGTATACAGCTGTGGCGCTTAGTTAAAACTTTATAGTGCAGATTTGCCCAAAAGTTTTACGTCCACCAACCAAAGCAGCTCGGCCGTTAACGCTAACTTACATTTATTTAAAGTAAATTTAAATCGCTATGCTTTTTACGTCTCCGGCACACACTTCCCCTGCGAATTAAATCTGTCAAAGCGCGCGCTTCTTTGGCTGAGTTCGAATTGGTCTTAAGTAGGTAAATATTTGTAGAGTAGAGCCAATAGGCTCATAAAATCAATTTATATTGAACTCATTGAATAGCCAAAGAAAGTAACAGAAACAGAAAGAAACAAAATGCCTTACAAAAGGATAAAATAGCTGGCGTGTTGTGGAAAGATTCATTACCCGAAGAGTTGGGAAGTTTTTGCAAAGGTATATGATCATTACAAATACCATACCTGAAAACCAAAGTTACACCAGCGAGTAGAGATATAATTTTTGTCTGTCGAGGCCACAAAGGGCGGCTAAATTGGTGGTACGAAAGCTGTGAACTAAAGCGTGGTTAGTCCAAAATGCAAAGAACAGCTGTGGCCTTAAGTTTGGATTGCCTAAAAACGAGGAGTGACCAAACCTTCACTATTTTCGTAGAAGGTGTCAGAACATTACTTTGGTCGAAAAGTAAAATAGTGGAGAAAGTCGAAACGAACACGATCTCGTTGCCACAAATTATTTACATTTTTTCCTTAACATTTAACAAAAAATAAATATTTGAAATTCAGAATTATATGGTCTCATTTTAAACATATGTACTTCTTCTTTACTGGCGTAGAATCCGCTTGTGCTAGTTAACAACAGCGCGCCAGTCGTTTCTTCTTTTCGCAAGGTGGCGCCAATTGGAGATTCCAAACGTAGCCGAGTCATTCTTCACGTCAAGCTCTTCATACTCACGCATTTCGAGCTCTCTCTTTTTCTCTCTGCAAATGCGTTTCGCTTCACTCTTCAACACTCGGAATCTGTCCCATCCCGCATTGTTATGTTGCAAGGTGGGCAATCTGTTTTCTCTCCAGTGCGACACGGCAACCCCCGTCATTCCAGCTGTTCTTTAGCATTTTCCGAAATCGAATGATTTTGATTGCAGCTGAACGTAAGGAGTTTGAGCGAAGTCGAACAACCTCATCCCATTTGTGGATGCTTCCTAATGGAGGCTGAATTCACCGACTATTACGCAAAGGATACCTTCTTTCCCACCATGGCGTTAAAGTCGCCAAGCACGATTTTGACATCGTGGCGGGGGCAGCTCCCATGGGTGCGCTCCAAGCGCCATAGAAGGTGGCTATATGAAATAGCTCTCCCCTCTATATGTACATCCGACACTGAACAACCACACGACAGCACACCATACTAACGCGATCTACAAATGAAGACACCACACATGCAGACATTCCACATGAAGACACAACACACTACTACTACACACGAATATACCACACATGCTGACATCACACCACAACTCTACACTATCCAACCATCAAAAGCGACCGCTTCAGAGGACGATCTTCCCTTTTTACATCGATCTCGCACCGAGCGAACGTGTCTTCGCAGCGTCAGTTTCCGCACGTATCCGTATTATTGCATACATCGTTATCTATTTTGGCAGTAGTGACTGAACCAAAATCTAAATTGTGCCTTTTTTACTTAAATAAAATAAAACCCCCAAATTGTGTTTTTATAACTAAATCAAACAAAATAAAAGCGATTTGTGTCTTTTGCTTCATATTGCCGGTGAAACCACCAGTGCCGAGTTCTAAGGTGAAAGGCTAAATCTAAGTAAGTAAACATTGGTCCTTCGAGTCGGATTGAAAGGCACTATGGAAAAATAAAAAAAAAAATAAAAAATTGTGCTGAGTGACAAATAAGTGCATATTTTTAACATACGCCAAGTGAACAAACTTGGAAAAACAAAAGAAAAGTTAAAACAGTGAAAAAAAGTAAGTGCGAAACTAGGCAAAACATTTGCCTTCCAGAGGAAGAAGAAAAAAAACCAAAAATGAAAGTGCAAACTAAAAATACGTATACATACATACATATAATAAAAAGAGCGGTCGCGAAATAAAGCAATAAATGACATAGCGGGCGCGAACCGATTCCAACAACAAAAAATATACATCATATGTACATAAAGTACGAAGTAATACAAAACTAACAAAAAATTTTTTTAAACAACATCACCATCTCATCGAAATTCACCTCAACAAAAGGACTGGGAGAAGAGACACCAAAATCGCACACTCTGGGAGAAAGGCCAAACGCGCACAGTCAAGACCACGTACATACATACATACACTCAAATTGTCCCCAAAACCCCTGGCAGAAATACAAGTGAGTTAGCTGTATCGTTTCTATTATTTATATTATATACATATGTATGGTTTTTTTAATAAAAAACAAAAAAAGGCCAACAATTGAAAACATACATATAAATTTGCGCTTCTAACCAACCGTTAGAAAAATTAAAAAAAAAAAAAAACTGTTGCCAAACTGTTTTAGTATTCGGCTTTTTCCCGGTAAAAACCGAAATACCGCTAAGAAACAAAACAGTTTGGTAATATGTACAATAAAAAAAAATTGCCGCTAAATGCTTGCAGTTGTGTGAAAACACAAAAATAATTTCAAGAACAAAAATATTTCAAGTATTTATGTACTTGCACCAATTTCCAGCGGTACCCCTTATACTTAATCAAGTATATGCAGGACTGCTTTAAATAAGCTAGGGCGAATAATAAACAGACGAAAGAGAGGAAATAACAGAATAAGTTAAAACCAGCCATACATACATACATATGTGTAAATAAAATTCATATACATACATCATATACATATATCCATTTCTTGTTTGGTTCAAAACGTTGTGCAGTATACAAAAACAACTAGAGGCACAATTATCAGGTGATGCGTTTTAGCTTGGCACATCAAAAAAAATATTCAAATGTAACTAAGGAATGTTTAATAAAGGAAATCTGATGTACTCAAATGGATTAAATTTGATTTGATTTGCAAATTTTTCTTATTTTTTACCTTATCTTGTAGAACTTAATAAGACAAGACAATAAAACGGATTCGATTTTTAGAAACCTGTAAAGCCATATAACCCCTTAACCGAGTTTTATGAAATTTCGAAAATCATTTTTTTTCACTCTGTTCTAGATAAGAATCAGAGTAGAGCTGGATTTATGACCAACAAAAAATTATATTTTTTAGAATAAGCAATTGAATTTTACAAAAAAAAATTCAATTTGCCGTAAAAGTTCGAAAATTCCAGAAATTAATCAGAAGTTAACTTTAACCTTGAATAACTTTTAAAGGAGTGAGTATATCGAAAAATTGTCCGGACTTATTTTGTAGGGCATTCAATTCCGTACAAGAATATGACTTTTTTATTCCTACAAACGAGAAAGTTCCAGAGAAAAAAAATATTCGTAAAAAGTTGCAAAATCCCATGTAATTTCAATGGAAAATGTATCGTGTTTGGGGCAAGGTTTATTATGAAAATTAAGGGCTTTTTATGGTCTGATATTTTTTTTAGATGGAAAACTAAAATTTTAGGGGGCGTCTCGTCAAAAATAATCAATTTGGTAAATAACGGACACCCTAATGCATATGTACAAAGTGCAGTGATCTCTAAAACGAGCTCTCATTTGCACATAACAAAATAAAAGATACATAAATATATATATACACGTACAGATACAAATATATACAAAAAATTATTTGTTTTTGCGGACTAATAACAAATAATTAAATAAAATTAAATTGAATACTATTGAATTACATAATTCGAAGCAAAAATAAAACAACTCTTAGTCATCTTAAAAGAGTTGTCGGTTGCACAAAATCGGTATTATACGCGGCAATGAAAAGCGTTTTGGTTTACTAATTTTATTAAAAACTCTGTTTCACGTAAAAGAGTCCTCGTCTGAACATACATACATACTTATGTATACACGAAATCTGTGGTGAAATTAAATTCAATAATTTCAGTAGAAAAAAAAAAATATTTGTTTTATCGATTTTCTTTGAAAGTCTTACTTACAAAAGAGTCTTCTTTTCGAAATATTACATCTACATACTTGTACATAGACGCAATCTGTGGTGAAATTCAATTCAATTATTCCAGCATATACATTAATTTTATTTATCTGTTTATCGATTTTCTGAAACTCTTACTTACAAAAGAGTCTTCCTTTCGAAATATTACATCTACAACTTGATAATACCAATCAAGTTTTTATTGAAAATTTCTGTTTTCTATTCGTCACATTTTTTTAAATGAGCTCTGACTCAAAAGACTCTAAGCCAAGTCAGCTACTAAAAGTCCCAAAGATAATTTCTGACGAAAAAAGTCCATGTACACCTGCAGAAGCTACACGTTCGAAGCAAGGTGCTACGAAACAGAAAAGGGGGAAAGAGAGTGACTGTCGCATAAAATATTGCAATCGATTTGCTTCTTCGCCGATTCAAGACAATTCTGAATCGAAACTTTAAATCTTCTGCTTACGCCAAATTTGAAAACTGCTTAGACCAGTATGAAGACACAAAAATTATGATCGCAGATCAGCTAAAATTAATTAAAACAGTCACACCCACTCCACCACCGAGAGTAGAGCTGCCACAAATTCAAAATCAAGAGGCAAGTTCGGGTATCCACCTCAAGGTGCCCGCTTGTGACACTGAAATTTAACATGGTGGTTATGAACAATGGCCGTCCTTCCGGGACGTGTTCACAGCTGTTAACATAAACCATCCGAAATTATTAAATGCTCAAAAGTTGTATCACCTCAGATACAAAACAAAAGGTCAAGCAGGCATCATCGTAAAACAGTTCGCATTAAATGACGACAGTTTCCATTTGGCTTGGGAAGCTCTGAGATCAAGGTACGAAAGCGAACGAATACTGATAGATAAGCCAATAACGATATTAATGAACTTGCCCAAAATTCAAAAGGAAACAAGTGAAGAATATATGAAACTTCAATCCACTGTTTCCAACTGTTTGTCAGTTTTAGCGACACAAAATATTCCCACAGGCAATTGGGACCCAATCCTGATAAATATATGCACCGCCGCATTATCAGAAAAATCGTTATTGCTATGGGAACAATCTCTCTCACCAAGGAAAAAATGCCCCACGTGGCAGCAAATGAAAGATTTCCTAACTACCCAGTATGAAATCGCAGAAAGAGTTGATAAAAAGATAATTAAACCAAAAGGTATTTCCCATGACCTTAATAGAAGCTTCCAAAGATCCCAAGCCAGTAGCAACAACAATTCAAATAGAAGCTTCTTCCAAAATCAAACGTTCACATCTGAACAATACAAACAAACGTCATGCGAACTGTGCACAGGGGGACATAAACTTAAATCTTGCGAGAAATTTAAGAAATTAAATATAATTGACCGAAACAATTTTGTAAAGCCAAAAAGACTTTGCACAAACTGCTTATCACATGCACACATGCTTAAAGACTGTGAAAGCAAATTTAATTCCGTTTATTGCCATAAACGATATCATTCGATGTTACACAAACATGCTTCCAAACTATCATATAAATAGCAAGCTTTGGCAAAAGGTTTCACACCTTAAGTTAGCAGACCACAACTGCAACACTCCCGCTCAAATAGATCTTCTATTAGGCAGCGATCTCATACCACAGATAATACTCGAAGGTATTGAGAAAATTACAAAAACACTTCTGGCGCAAAATACCATTTTCGGATGGGCCCTAAGTGGACTAGTTGCGGAACCAGTTGCCACGATGACAACTCAAGTTGAGGAAATCTACAACGAATACCTCAATTCGCAATTAAGAAAATTTTGGGAGTTAGAAATTCCCGAAATGACGTTTTATTTACGGGACCCACGCTTCAGCCATACTCAATGCTGCTTATCTTAAATTGGCGTATCTTCAAATACGTCTTCAACGGGGACGTCGAGAAAATGTATAGACAAATAGTCGTACATAAAGACGATCAAGAACAAGATTTTCAATTATTTTCAGAAAATCCCCCACTAGTCCACAACGCGACTTTAAGTTAAAAACAGTTACCTTTGGCGTCAGCTGTGCCCAATACTTAGCCATTCGGACACTGCACAAATTTGCAGAAAACACCAAGACAGAATTCCCTCTGGAAACCCAGGTGTTTCCACAAGCATACGAATCCTTATCACAGGTTGTAAGACCCCTTAAAACCGCAGGGTTTCCACTGCAAATCATTCAGATATAGTAAAACAGATACCGAAAGAAAATTTGTTGGATACTAATTTCCTTAAATTCGAAAAGGAGAGTACAACAAAGACTCTGGGGATTCAATGGAATGCGATATCTGACCAGTTTTCATACACTACCTAGTCAATATCTGCATTATCCGCCATTACAAAACGCCAAACTCTATCCTCTGTGGCGAAACTTTTCGACCCCGCAGGATGGCTTTCGCCAATTATGGTACAAGCGAAAATCTTGATACAACAATTATGGTCACAGTTCGCGAGCAGTCTAAACGATATCTCACAGATACAAATCCCACGGTGGGTAAACTATTCCCCCGAACACAAAGTCGAATTACACGGCTTCTGTGATGCCTCTGAGAAGACATACTGTGCCACTTTATATGTGCGCACACAAAGCGATAACGCGACCACAAGCCACTCATTAGTAGCTAAAGCTAAGGTGGCTCCTCTAAAAACGCTAAGTCTACCTCGACTTGAGCTCTGTGGCGCCCTACTACTCGCAAAATTGGTTTCCATTGTGCGGACCCACTTAAACATGAAAAAATACAGATTGCATCTCTGGTCCGATTCTGAAATCGTTCTAGCCTGGTTGGAAAAACCACCACACGCATGGAAAACGTACATTTCTAATCGTACGTCACAAATACTTGACCTAGTGGGGTCAGCCACTTGGAGACACGTAGCCAGTGCTGACAATCCTGCCGATTTAGGTACAAGAGGGTGCAAGCCGCTGCACCTTGCCACCACCACACTCTGGTGGTGGTTAACTGATGGTTAACAGAATCTCCCTATTCTTGGCCAAAATCGCCCATGCGCAATATAATTGCCCCAGAAAGTCGAAAAATCGACTGCTTCCACGCAACATTGGATGATAATGACATCCTTGAGCGATTTTCATCGTTCCCTCGTGCCCTTCGAGTTATCGCCTTCATGCTAAAATTCGTAGAGCGACTCAAAAATAAAATTAAGAGAATTCACCCAGAAGCTAACCAATGCGATACGTTAACGCACCTAGAACTCCAAAAGGCAAAGGTCGCACTAATCGCATCCACTCAAATGCGCTACTTCAGCCGCGATATCTCATTATTAAGAGAATCAAAACCCATTGAAAAAGGAGTTCAATCTTGGTTCTTATCCCATTCTTGGACACGAAAGGTCTGCTTCGTGCGAATGGTAGGCTTGCTAACTCAAGCCTGACGTACAACGAACGCCACCCTCTAATTATAGCAGAGAAATCCCAACTTGCAACATTACTCCTCAATTATATCCACTTACTCATGCTTCACGCTGAACATCGCCTAATGCAGCATATAGTCCGTCAAGAGTTCTATATTCCCCGTCTAAAGCCCCAAATAAAGAAATGCATTTTCAAGTGCAAGATCTGCACTATGCACAAGCAGAAGTTACGAACACAGATTATGGCAGCACTTCCACCGGAACGCTGCAACTTCGCTCTGCCTTTCACAGTTACAGGTGTTGACTTTGCTGGGCCTTTTCAGATAAAGGCGTCCATGCTAAGGTCACCCACTCTCATGAAAGACTATGTGGCTGTCTTTGTCTGTTTTACGACAAAAGCAGTACACCTAGAGCTGTGTACGAATCCGACAAAGGAGGCTTTTCTCGCGGCATTCGCTCGCTTCGTCGGACGACGCGGCTTCCCATCAAAACTAATGAGCGATAATAGTAAAACCTTCATTGGAGCACAAAGAGCCACTGAAAAGGAGTTTGTGGATTTTATCAAACAAGTCTCACCAGAGATTGTGCAAAGGTATGCTCCCCAAGGTATTAACTGGCAATTTATCCCCCCAAGCGCTCTTCATATGGGTGGTTTATGGGAATCAGCAGTAAAAAGCTTTAAATCCCACTTCAAAAAAGTAACTACAAATTTAATTATGAACAGTTCACCACACTGTTAGAGCGAATTCAAGCCGTTCTCAATTCGCGGCCACTCACAACCCTCTCGCAAGATCCCTCTGACTTCATAGCCCTAACACCAGGGCATTTTCTCAAAGGAGCACCCATTCTGGCCACACCTGAGTCAGGCGTGGGGTCGCTATCCTTATTAAATCAATGGGAGAGAATAAAAATTCTCCATCACGATTTCAGCCGCCGATGGAAGGAAGAATATATAAAGGACCTTCATAAGAGGTACAGGTGGAAAAGTCCAGAAAAGGCGCCAAAGATTGGAGATTGTATTATCATCCATGATGACTGTCTACCCCCCACCGAATGACGGCTTGGCCGCATAGAAAAACTACACTACGGTTCCGACGGTCATGTACGAGTCGTTGATCTCCGCACTCAAAGCGGCATATTAACAAGACCGCTCGTGAAACTATGTTTTCAACCACACATTGACGAAACCGCTAATAACGAAAAAACCGCCGATACTACCGTAACGCAAATAAAATAACCGAAAACCCGGCGTAATAAACCCGCAAATAAAAAACTCGCTTAAACAAATTCGGAACCTAACGCAATGGTCGACCGCGTCCTGTGGCAACTCCAGCGCCGCGAACTCCAGCGGCAACCGCCACTGCTACCGCTCTTCGTAGTGGCACGCGACCACTACCACCGTCCTCAACACCCGTAGCAGAACCTCAGCGCAGCCGGTGTCCCCTATGTCGGCGCCCACACCGGCTATAACATTGTAGCTTGTAGCGCGACAGCTTGCCACGAACCGGTCACAGCAGCCCAGTCGGCACCGAAGGCTAGTTGCTCCTCCATCGTCCAGAGCAAGGCGAAATGAAGCATCCCCGCGGCGCCGGCAACATCGTACATCAAACCGTCGCTCCACTGGTCTTAGCAGCGTTGTTGCCACGCTGCAGCAATTACAGCGACTGCTACGCTAATATTCGCTTAGGGGGGCCGGGATGGCTGGATGAGTTAGCTCTCCCCTCTATACATCCGACACTGAACAACCACACGACAACACACCATACTAACGCGATCCACAAATGAAGACACCACACATGCAGACATTCCACATGAAGACACCACACACTACTACTACACACGAATATACCACACATGCTGACATCACACCACAACTCTACACTATCCAACCATCAAAAGCGACCGCTCCAGAGGACGATCTTCCCTTTTTACATCGATCTCGCACCGAGCGAACGTGTCTTCGCAGCGTCAGTTTCCGCACGTATCCGTATTATTGCATACATCGTTATCTATTTTGGTAGTAGTGACTAAACCAAAATCTAAATTGTGCCTTTTTTACTTAAATAAAATAAAACCCCCAAATTGTGTTTTTTATAACTAAATCAAACAAAATAAACCGAATTGTGTCTTTTGCTTCATATTGCCGGTGAAACAACCAGTGCCCAGTTCTAAGGTGAGTGGCTAAATCGAAGTAAGTAAACAGAAGGCATCCTTGGTCACATAGTCCTTCTCTTCTTCGGTCCATAGGTGCGCTCCTTTATATAGCCACTGTAGTAGATGCCACAAGGACCTACTCGCCTCAATCCTTGTTCCGTCCATCGCATTTCTTGGACGGCGGTGATGTCAGCCTTTATTTTCACGAAGATATCAACTAGCTGGGCAGCGGCACCTTTCCAATTAAGGGACCGGACATTCCAAAAGCATGCCCTTATTTCGTTTGCCATGGTCGTCATTAAACTGGGGTCTCTCATTCGAGTCTGGCTAAGCAAAGCTAAGATAACTGTATACCAAATAAGGAAACTTTTGATTCGAAGTTCACAACCCTTCCGAGAAAACCAGCCACAAGAGATTGAAATACTTAAAGGCTAAACGAGTTTCTCTATTTTCTATCTCACTCCTTTTGTGAGGATAGGAAATTCCCTTAGGACACTCTTACTGCTACTATGTTTTGCGAAATAGGCCTGGAAATTAAAACTTAAGTCGACCCCTCCAAAAGGTCAGCAGACATACATATCTTTACGTTAATGTTAATTATTGAACGAAGCACCTTTACTTGAAAAAACAATCCTCGAAAGAATTTTCTCCATATAACTATAAAGCATTAACTATACAATTTTTTCAAACTGTAGTAACTGAATGTATATTTTCGGCCATCTATATTATTATTGTTGTCTATGGACCACTGCCGCGGTTGGAAAGCAGCCGCCTACAGCCTACAGATACGGTGAAGTATTTAGGGCTGAAAAGGAGCCTTTGACAAGGTATGGTGCCTCTCACCGAAAGTACCCCTCTGGCATGACGACGCCGCCCATCTGGTATCGACTGTGCGAAAGGAACTGGTCGCAGCATGCGACGCCATAATGCGTAGAACAACTCATCACAACAAGCGGCGCCCGGTATATTGGTGGAATGAGGAAATTGCCACTCTGAGAGTAATTTGTCACTCAGCTAGACGGCGCACAGTGGCATTTCGGCGGAAACAAAAGGATTTTTCCACTTTCCAAATTCAAAACTTTAATGATTTTGTTTTGTAAAGAAATATTTGGATAAGAAAAATTCAAAAAGGTTTTTTATAAAAAGTGAAATTTTATAGTTAAAAAAACCAACAGAAGTCGACGGAAAGTTATTCAATAAAATCAGATTAAAATTATTGTCCAAATAAAGAATTTTTTATGTGTGTAAGTTTATAGCTATGGCTTTTCTTTTATTTTTTAGTGAAAATATAGCACCTACTTGTTTATAAAAAACAAAATTTATTGAAATTGGCAAAGTAAGCTAATTTCTATAATTTTTCAAAAATTATACTAAAAAATATCAACTTTAAATTTTTTGATGGAATAAAAAAATGAAAGTTCCGAGTCTGTACTTTCAATTAAAAAAAAAACACAACCGCCAATTACCGTCCCTTTTAGTAACATCGACAAATACTGATGTCTTCAACAGACTTCTTATAACTTCCTAGAACTAGATCCCATTGTTAAAGATATGGTGCTTGCATAATATTACAAAAAAACTCACACAATTTTTCGCCTGTTACATATTCAATTAAAACATTGCATATTATATAGGATTTTTATCAAGGTAAAGGTATAAATAACGTCACTTTGCGTTTAAGTTTAATTTTTTTTCATCAGGAGAACTCAATTAAGAAGTGTCCCGAATTTCAAGTCCCTAGGTCCAAAAATAAAAATTTTGGCAATGTTTCTGCAAAGTTTCATTGTTGTACGACCACTCCTTCTATTTTTTCCAAGAAATGTATGGAGCGGTGCCACTGTGCGGCGTCTGCAGCGTAACCGCAATGAAACGAATGAAAATCGACTTAGAGAAGAATTTAAAAGCCACAAGAAGCATCTGAAGTCTGCAATTACCCGTAGCAAAAAATAATGTTTTGATAAGCTCTGCGAAAAAGCAAACATTGACCCTTGGGGAACTGCTAACAAAATCTGTATGTCAACATTTAAATGTAAGCACCAACAACCTAAAAAAGCATCTTTTATGGAAAAAGTCGCCGAAACACTATACCCGAAACACGATCAAATTTCCTATGCTAAGCGGCGAAACGAAGCTGCAGAGTCACCCCCACTAGTCACAGAAGAGGAGCTACTGGCCATAATAAGGAAAATAAAAAACAACAAAGCACCTGGATTAAATGGCATACCTAATAAAGTCCTGAAGGCAGCTATAAGCTCAAAACCTCAACTGTTTGCTAAAACGTACAACGCTTGTATAAAGGAAGAGGTGTTCCCCGACTCGTAGAAAGTACAGCGTTTGGTTCTGCTCCCAAAACCAAAGAAACCACTTGAAGAGCCTTCATCGTACCTACCTTTATGTATGCTCGACACAATGGTTAAAGTGTACGAAAGTATAATACGAAACCGCTTGGAGTTAGTAATCCAGAAAGCCGGCAGATTATCAGAGAAAAAATACGGCTTTATAAAAAAAGAGGCCCACTATTCACGCACTACGAGAAGTCATCGATACCGCGAAAAGTGCAGTAAGTGGGAAAAGATGGAAGGGTGGCACGAAAAAGTACTGCGCGCTGATTACCCTCGATGTCAAAAATGCGTTCAACACGGCAAAATGGGCACATATAATCAAAGCCCTGGGAAAAAATCGCGCCCCAGCATACCTCATAAACATTATAATGAGTTATTTTAAAAATAGAAGGCTGATTTATGATACGAACGAAGGAGCCAAGAGCTACTGCATCTCAAGTGGAGTACCCCAAGGGTCAGTGTTAGGCCCGCTGTTATGGAACCTCATGTATGACGGGGTACTAAGAAGGCAACAACCAAAAGATGTGAAACTAATAGCATATGCGGACGATCTCATGGTGGTAGCAGTGGCAAAACAATTAGTCGACCTAAGAAGCAAATGCAATGAGTGCGTAAATGATCTGTGGCACTGGTTCTCTTCTGTGAGTCTGGAATTTGCGAAGCAAAAAACTGAAGTTTTACTCATAAGCACCAGAAAGGTACAAGAACAAATAGAGCGCACTATAGGGGAGTGCGAGGTTACTTCACAGCCGCAGCTGAAGTATCTGGGAGTAATATTGGATTCCAAATTAAAATTTAAGGAACACCTGGGGTACTCTTCCAGTAAAGCAACCAAAATTTATAATGCTCTATCAAGAATGATGACCAATACAGGCTGTGTGCGTTCCAGCCGGCGATTCTTAATAGCGAAAGCAATGAGTTCCGTAATACTGTATGCAGCACCAGTATGGATACAGGCAATGAATATGAAAGCGCATGTTAAACAAATAATTGCGGTGCATAGGCTCTCTGCAATTCGAGTAATAAGTGCTTTCCGGACTATATAAACCGGCGCTGCTGAAGTATTATCCAGTATGCCACCCATTGATATCCATGGAGAAGAACTCGAGCGATTATATCAGCTATCAGCGCCTAAAACAGTAGCGGCAAGATCAGAGGAGAGAAACAAAAGCACTAAAATGTGGCAGGAGCGGTGGAATCCCTCACCCAAAGGGCGCTGGACCCATCGACTCATACTGGACATCCACACGTGGATACACAGACGACATGGGGACCTAGATTTTTATCTGACCCAAATACTTAGTGGACACGGGTGCTTTAGAAGCTACCTTTTCAGATTCCATAATGACATTAGTCCGTACTGTCCGACGTGTACAGAGTATATAGAAGACTCTGAAAATGTACTATTTCATTGCTCACGTTTCTCAATTACAAGGGAAAAACTAAAAACCACACTCGGTGGTAGTTTTACGGTCGACAATCTAACGACACACATATGTCAGTCGACAGATAAATGGAAAGCTGTTAGCAAAGCGACATCTTCAACAGACAAGGCGTCCGTCAGTCCACGTAATAGAGGAGACATAATTGTCCTGTCCCTCCCACGAAGTAATACCTAATCGGTGGTTCCGTGGGAGAGTCTTGAATAGGGAGCAGGTTAGGTTTAGCGGATTACAGTTCCGCACCTCGGTTTTCGATGCTTCCCCCTACTATAAAAAAAAACCCCTCTGGCTTTACGATACTAGAAAGAGATCAACGGGCACTAAGGTCCACTTCAACCATGACACCTAATGCTATTCTGCATGCAGTGCCCATCAATATCGTCGGAAGGTATATGGGCACGAAATTTGCTATCAGACTCAGAGAACCTGGATTTCGAAATGAACATAAGTTTAAGTATTTGAAAAGTGTCACCTGCTTTGACTTTATACTGGAGAGAATAGCAGTCGTTGGAAGAGAGTGACAATGAGCTTCTTTGTGGATGAGTCAAAGCGTGTGTGGAAACGTTTGTGGTGGGATATATTGTCAGAAGCTCTCTATCAACTTCAGTTTCACACTTCCTTACTATTGCAGTGTTTTTAAATCCTAGGTTGCTGCCAGCTGTAGATTAACTCTGATAACATGGGATGATACTAATGTTGAACCCACTGATCATGCGTTCAGGACTTGTTATGGAATGACAAACCTCATAATTAATAGCATCGAGGCGCTTTGTGATATGATTTGGTAAGGAAAGGTACCCTATCCGCGCTATCAATAGAACGAAAACGGTTCAGTGCTTCTCTCACCTCGTGTGTTCCACTACTGGAAAGCTGGTCTTCGCAAGATCTTGGTTAGCGCTGGGATGCCATCGATGGAGGCGCTTTCGCAAGATCATTTTGGCCCTTTATCGATCGTAAGAGAACCAGTGAGCTTTTAACCTTAAGAAAAGCTAGCCTCTCTCTAGTTGTGGGGATTATAACAACCCGACCTCATCTTCAGAAGATTTATGGAAGCATGGGCACGTCCCAAGACAGACACTGCGCGCAAGCTAAAGCAAATATTCAAAGCAAGTATTCATCATCATTACAAAACACAACATTCAAGCATGACAGGCCGACAAATTACGGGAAAAAATACTGAAGTGGTGTTCGAAGTGCTATGGGTATTTATTCACAACGACAAATTACGGGAAAAAATACTAAAGTGGTGTTCGAAGTGCTATGGGTATTTATTCACAACCAGCCGGGACGGCAAGGTATACGGCCACTAGAGACTATGTACTGTGACATGCAGAAAAAATTAATTTAATTCATTGCAGAAAATGAAATTGTTTCGGAAAACAAACAGGAAACAGAGAATTTGACATAGGCGGTGTGAAGGAGCAAATGATTGAGACAATTGAACCAAGGTGAGTGCATGTGAGTCTTAGCGAATAGGAGAATGCAGCATAAACATGCAGGCATACATTTATCGCTGATAGTGTTTACTAGCTAGAAGTGAATCTGCGACTTTTGCTTCAAAAAATTTAATTAATTTTACAAATTTTTTTTAAATGAAATATTCGATTTTTTTTTATATATGTGG
>NC_052501.1:50430244-50479214 GCF_016617805.1 Bactrocera tryoni
CAAATTTCATCAAAATCCGTTCAGCCGTTTAGCCGTGAAAGAGTAACAGACAGACAGAGTTATTTTGGCATTTACATATACATATGTATATATATGGATAGTATAAAAAGGTTATTATTATTGTTGAATATGTCGGAGCGCTAGTACTTGTGTTTTCTATGTCAGTGTAAGCACATATGGCGGAGTGCTAATATTTTGTAGGCAACTTTATGTACCAGAGCGTCTTTTGAAGTAGGCGAAGCACGTTCGGTATAATAGCAGAAATAGGGAAATTGTTATTGAGTGAGGTCTGATCGTGCTTTAGTAATAAAAATTATAAAGTGAACTTATTGTGTTACAGTTAAATAAAAGTTGTTTAATTATGGAATCTTAAATATTTCTAAAATTGTTCAAGGAGGCGAGAAAATAGCTTGTTGAAACTAGTTAGAAGTTAGTCCTTAATGTTAATATTATATTAAAGGCTCAAATTTTCAGGGAATTTTTTTTAGGGTATTTCCAAGGAAATTTCATGATGGGACTAAAAAAAATAAATAGTTCAAAAAAACACCCTACACTTGCATGCATGAATATACGTATGTATATGGATTTGTGAAAATATGCGCTTTGCTCCGCTCCAATAACAATAATGGTGAGTATGACATTTTGTCAGGCATCAGTGGGCAAACACGCTCCATACGCACACTAAAGTTTTTTAATCGCATTTAATCACAGAAAGCTAAATAATAACTACAAACATATACTCGCACACTCAAACACACACCCGTGAACACTCTTTTTCAGTTGCGCACTCAAAATGGATAGCTAGGCAATGAATAACAAAATGTAGCCGCAATTATTTCCGTTGTTAATGAAAATCAAAAGCACAAGAGCATAGGAAATAATATCAACAACAACTTGTACAAAGTACGCGTAATAAGGGACATTAGCGGAAATACATTTATGCTGGCAAAAAATGCGCGTTAAATGGAAGCGGCATTAACAAAAAATTTAAATGTTAACAGGAAAGAACAAAAATTACATTCAATAAATTAAATAAAAAATTATTTAGAAAAAACAAATAAAAAAACAATTAAGTAAACACTAATCAACTAAAAAAAAATAACTAAATAAAAAAGAGTTAAGTAACTAAGATAATGAAATTTAAAAATGTTAAATAAGATCGCTGGCTTGGCAAAAAAAATTAAAACATAAAAAATTATTTAATATTATAAGGAGCAAGAAGTAGTAACTTTCAATAAATTAATCTCATTCCTCTCGCGTGTTAGTAATTAGGGATGGCTGCTAGGAAAGGTTTACGAGGATTGTTTCCAATTTTAAATGATTACTGAGCTGAAAACAACTATTTTGGGTACAGGAGCTTTATTAACTCCATAAATGCTTTCTCATTACACTAACTCAATGTCAAATCGATTATTCGTACTTATAATAATAATGGAAACATAATAAACATTAGGAAAAAAGGGCAAATTGTTTCCTTCCTTTTTTCGTGGTGGAATAGCTGTCTTTATAGCAATTAAACATCGTTTTCAGTGCATTCCGTTTACCACCTATAATAGTACGAAAAGTACCTTTAGAAAAAAACTGTGGTTTTCAGCTGCACACAGAAACTGCTAAATTACTCATACGCAGTGTACAACTAAATTGCGCGCGCTACTGACTGAAGTTGCACAACTATTTTTGATATGGGCAATTCCTAGCGTTATATTTTTTAATGGCATGACAGTATAAGCACCTAGCTGTGTGGGCGTAAATATATACTAAAAGAAATTAAAGAAATAAATAATAAATTTCGAAAGCTCTCAAAAGAGGTTTGTGGTTTGAAAAGGATAAATGAAGTGACTTTTTCTTGCGCTTTTTTGTAAAAGAAAAATTTTAAATTACACTTGAATATAACTGATTCTATTTTCTCTTCTCTTATATGTGTAGTCTCCTTATTTTATTCACTTACTTACTTATTCACTGTTTCTTTTCTATTTGTTTCCAAGCCAATATTTGCATGATTTAGTTAACCACAAGCACTCTTTCTATATATAACTTTATTATTCTCTTTATTATTGTTTTTCTCGATTGTAATTAGCTTTTGTGACACTTCAAATAAAAACAAATAAATAAGTCAAAGAAACAGAAATGACGACACAATCAAGCCACAAACGCTGTGCGTGTAAAGAAAACCAACGCAGAAGGCAATCTCAGTCAACAACTAACGTGATGGTAGAAAGTAAGTGAAAAAGAAAGAAAACAATAACGAAAGATAAAGCACAGACCATCAAGGTATATATACTCGTACACGCAAAGAAAGAGATATGCTACAAAGAAATAAATATCTGAATAACTAGCATATCTGGAGTGTTTCTGAATAAATACGTGCTCACATGTAAGTAAGAACGGGTGGAGGTGATCTCTGAGGCAGAGGCAGCCTCAGAAGAATTAAATCGAACTATTGGTCTGAAATAAATGACATTAAGTAAAGTTTAGTAACAAAAAAAAAAAGGTGCGTGGAGACCCTACGCGCGAATGAAGTTATACTTCATAGTGATATTCCAAGAAATGCATATCATTTTGTATGAAAGAAAACTTTAAAACTTAAATTCACATTTTATAAATTTATTATAATTTATTATCTCCCCGAGCATACCTTTGCCAACAAGTCGTCTTTTCTTGACGATGGCAAAAGCTAAAAGTCATAAATTGCACAACTTTCTGGTGCTTCTCGCAAAAATCTGCGTCGATATGTATTCACGATCATACGTATACATAAATACATATTTACGCATGTTTGTTGGCAAAGCTGCTACAGCGGCAAGGGGTGGCAATCGGCGGCCATTACTTTACTTATGCCATAGAAATTCTATTGCTACGAATATGGAAATGACAATGAAATAATGCAAATATGCATATTTCTAAAGGTCATTAATTTCTTTGAAGAAATGAATGACCCTGAGAAGTATAGTCTTAACTTTTCAACGGCCAACGCAGAGCATTTCAACCAAAAGGAACTCATTCATTAAAATCACTGCTCAGAAGTCGTTTTATCCGTTGTAAGCGAACGATTTTCGAAGAAACATAATTTCTAATATGCTACAAAACAAAATTAGAAATGAACTTTTTAACCTTACGCTGTCAGATAAAACGAAAAAATACTTCGTCATTGTAGGTCGATTTCCAACAAATGGACCAACGCAGAGTATTTCAACCAAAGGTCACATAAAGTAGTTGAGAATTCGCAGAAATGAAAGACAAAGGAAAGAAAAAGCAGTATAACTTCAATAATGCACAAGCATACAAACATACATATGCGCAGCAGCAGCAAGGAAAGAGTTAACAATCGGCGATCCATTGTGTATTTCTTTCTGCATAACCAACCCATAATTAGGACAACGCAATTCAAGTGTCAACGGTGAACTAGGTGGTAAGCGCTTGGAAAGTAACGACGAACACGTTGGAGGTGCGTAGTTCGAAGCCCAACAGAATTGATTTTTTTAATTGAAATATGTCACCTATCAAAAATTGAAAGGTTGTTCTACAAAAACAACAACAGCATAAGCATGGCAACATTGTGTTGTTGGTAGAAAAGCCGAGCTGTGCCGAAAGAAACGAACAAACGATCGCCGATTGTCACCGCTTTGCTTGCTGCTCGAACATCTTCGCAGACATGGTTGCGTAGATTCATATTGAGCAAGGTTGTGCAACCTGAATCCATCGCAACCTTTTCCGAACTCGTATAAGGAGTATAACTTCAAAAAACAAAATATGTTATCTGTTGTTCTTGTAATGGTTACCTGAGACGGCAACAGTCTAGTAAATTTCTTTTTGCGAGTAGGAAAAAGCAATAACCTCAACAAAGACATCTAATAGCTTATCATACATATATGAAAAATTATATAAAGCCTCAACAATCTCGGTTTCAGCGTCTGGTTTGCTAATATTGTGCTAATAATGGAAATACCAAAACAACAACAACCTCAACAAAGACATCTAATAGCTTATCATACATATATGAAAAATTATATGAAGCCTCTACAATCTCGGTTTCAGCGTCTGGTTTGCTAATATTGTGCTAATAATGGAAATACAAAAACAACAACCGTAGTCTCATATGCCTACCTTGATGCATCAATATTTCTGTGTATTTCTTCTATTATATTAACCGCGAGCAGATGCCTGGACATGGCCGGAGGTACTAAATGACTTCTGTATGCATACCGGCTCCCCAAATGAGCAACCAACCACTTCCTGCTAACTCGTGGGAGCAGAAGTGAACATAACGAATAAGAATAACGACTAATTCATTTACGACAAACGTTATGAAGGTGTCCCACGTAGACACCCTTTTCGCTTTCAGCCAAGATACGATTAAAACTCCTCCTGAACATATCAGCTGTAGTATGCCGCTTGAAACAGCAGTTATACAGAAGGTCACAACCAAAACACACAAAACGGAAATATCGAACCACATTCTAAGCAACCATGCTTACCAACTAAATTGTACCTGCTCCTAAAAGAACAAATAATTGCAAAAGATATCGATTAAAAGTTGAAAAAAAATTGGTACCAAAGGACAGTCAATTGTGATAAGTTTACCAAAGTTCAGGCTACCGGTTGACGAAGAGGATATAAAGCGCCAGAAGTAAATAGTGGAGTTGTGGGAAATTTTTCTTAAAAAGGAAACTATCGGAACCTCGTATCAAAACATTCAGGCAAAGCTGTTCCCATAAAAGAAATTGCTCGCAAAACGAAGATACAAGAACTCTGCACAAATGTGGGGAACAAAGCAGAACAGTATACTAATAGTAGTACACTTAATTCATGACCGAGGGAGCAAGGGACTCACCTCCCTTAATTCACTCAAAAATAGGAAGACTATTTCAGACTCTATCGGTATAATCGGTATATATATGGCAACATTTACAAGACAATTCAGTTGATGTGGAACATCTAGAAGTTGTCGGTGCTGATGACACCAACACGAACACAGGTTGGAAAGGTGGAATCAATCAGAAACTAGAAGAAAGAATAGGTAGGCCATTACAGTGGCTTGTTTGTCTTCTACATTTCAACGAACTTCCACTTCGTGCTCTTTTCGAACACATTGATGGTGTCTCAAAGAGTCCAAATATATTCTCTGGCGACATAGGTAAACTGCTCCCTGTTTGTGAGAAGTTGCCTGTTGTCAAATTTGAAAGTTTTTCATCCCGCCAATTATCTTCTGAGGTTATTATTCCGACCCAAATTAGCACAGACCAAGCTCATCTCTATAAAATATCAGAAGTTGTTATTTCCGGTCAATGTTCCTCAGATTTAGCGTCGATGCATCCCGGTAACATGTGCAAATCTCGCTGGCTCACCTGTGCAAATAGAATTCTGAGATTATACATTTCTACTGACAAACCAACAAAGGAAATAAAGATTTTGGTCAAGTACATACTTACAGTTTACTCACCTTTGTGGTTCTCAATAAGATTCAACAGTTCAATCAAAGATGGCTCGCGCCATCTTTATGCTGCAATCCAAAGGTCGAGATACTTACCTGCTAAACTGCGCAAGCTTGTCGATTCATCCATTCAACAGAATACTTTCTTTGCTCTTCCAGAAAACATTCTCCTTAGTATGATGACTGACGAACGGATAGAAGTCAGAAAGTTGGCCCTTGACCGTCTCCTGGCAGCCAGAGAAGCAGAGTCTGACACTGTAAATGGAAGGGTTAGATGTAATAAAGTGTCAAAGCTGAATTTCAAAGCTAATAATTATTACGATATGATTAACTGGAAGACTATTACCTTGACTGTTCCACCAGTTCTTTGTTCAGTTTCTAACGAAGAACTCATAAAAGGACTGTCGGGAGATACTGCAGAGGTATGGAAATTTAGTGGATTCCACACCATGGCAGTCGAGAGAACCGTCAAGCTGGTGACAGAGGCATCTTCTAAAGTTATTGGCCCCCAATCTCGTGATCGTTTTATACGCTCTACACTGAATTCTAGGCAACAAGTGCGAAAGTTTAGTACAAAATCTGATTTTATCAAAAAATTTGACACAGATTCAGACTAAAACAAGCCTGACATATGGTTGGTTGGTTGGGTTGGGATTGGGAGGAACCCGAAGAGCAGCCACCTCCACGCGGTGGATTCTGGGTGACCAATACAGGTTAGCTGAGAACTGCCACAATTTTCGCCTTGCGCTGTGACCGCCTTTTCGCTCATATCTCGGGAACGGTTCGTCCTACGGCCATGATGACATACCATTTCGGTAACAAATGACGTGACAAATAACTTTTGTTTTATACATTTTGCCATGAGATGCGTATTTCAGGCGCTAGGTAGACAATTTCACGATTTTAGGCGAATTTCCGAAATTTTAAGGCCGGAATTGGGATTGAAGATGCAATCCGATCTCAAAACAAAAAGTTGCATTGGAATCAGGAAGTACTAAGGCAACTTTTCCGCAAAAAAATCAAAGAGCTTGAAAACTTACAGAGTATTTTTGAAGAAGGTGGCCACCTTTTAGCAAATTTTACGCAATAAAACTGATGCTGATGATGTTCAATTGTAAATTAGTTGACAATCTAAAGGCGCATAAGTGAACACCTTTTTGCCCCTGTCCATATTTAATTATGTCGTCTTAATTATTATTTTTTATTTTACTGATAAAGCGGTTTGAAAAAATTTGCCGAAAATTTCTTGTTTGACAGAATTGCCACTCTTTCAAAATTTAAATTCAAAAATTTTTTTAAATAAATATCTTTTTTTACAACAAGTGTTTCATATTAACGAAGACTGAAAAAAGTTTAGAGTAAGAATGTTTTCTATCGAGAGTTGCCAGTGGTTTTGGTTTATACAATTAATTTTATAAGTATGAGTAACCACGCAGTGAAGTTTCATTATTTTTTTTATGTCTGCGTTGTTATAGTGAAAAAAAATATTTCTTCAGGAAAAAGCTATAAAAAACGATTGTAATGAAAAATTAATATGCTCATTTCTCTCGTAACCCCGAGGAGGAAAAATAAAATTAAATAAAATATATTAATTAATTTTACGACCATTTATGGCAAACCTTACCACATAATCGCGAAAAAAGCGTAATATTTTACTAAAGAAAAAAATTTCTTTGTTTCAAATACATTTAATGATTGGCTGGCTTGTGCGCCGCAAACCTTCCGTCCTTTTTGTTTGAATTATCGTATATTAGATTTTTTCCTGTGAAATTTTTCTCACATGCAGAGTTAGTATTTATTTTCATTATTATTTTTCTCTTACTTTGCTGTGTGATATTTATTGAATTTGGTATTGGTTTTTGCATTTATCGCACCGCAATTACATGAAAATACCATTTTTCCTTTTAAAATCTCGTCGCGCTAACAATTATTTGCATAAATATTGACACTGTGGCGTTTTTGTTGTCGCCAATAGTTATACAAATACCAGCCACCTTATTGTTGTTATAGGATATAAAACTTATTATCAAAATAATTGCCAAACAGTGAAGGCATTATATTATTTAAATTCCAATGACCCACAACTACAAGCGCGTAGGCACATACAATACTTATATATGCACCTGCATTAAGGTGATTTTTTTTGAACTATTCATTTTTTCAGTCCCGTCATGAAATTTCCTTGAAAATACCCTAAAACTATTCCCTGAAAATTTGAGCCCTTAATATTAACACTAGGGACTGGACAAAGGCATGTAAAAATTTTCCATTGAAAATACACGACAATCGTGATTTTTTATCTTTAAATTTCTATAGCTCAGAGGTATTTTATGGCATCGCTTTCACTTTAGACACATATTCCTCAGAATTGAACACTCTACAATAGTGTTCATTGCGGCAAAGTCGAAACTCACACCGGCGAGGTAGTACGGGCTCTAAACTTGATTTTTCCACGAAATTCGCATTTTTTTTATAGGCTGTATGGAATTTTCATAGATTTTTTATTACATACCATCTATGAAAACTATATAAAGCCCTACTTAAAAAGCCGAATATCTCGAGAAGTATTAATGATAGCGATTTTTGTAGCAAATAAAATCGCCGGGTTAAGTTTCGACTTTTGTATAGTGTTCAATTCTGAGGATTATGTGAGTAAAGTCAAAGCGTATGCCATAAAATGCCTCTGAGCTATAGAAATTTAAAGATACAAAATCACGATTGTCGTGTGTTTTCAATGGAAAATTTTTACATGCCTTTGTTCAGTCCAAGGGGCTCAAATTTTCGGGATATTTCCAAGGAAATTTCATGATGGGACTGAAAAAACGAATAGTTCCGAAAAAAACACCCTACGCCTGCATGCATAAACATACGTACATATGTATATGGATTTGTAAAAATATGCGCATTGCTCCGCTTCAATAACAATAATGTTGAATATGGCATTTTGTAAGGCATCGGTGGAAAAACACGCGCCATACGCACAAACAAGCACACGCACACTTACTCAAAATCGCGTAAACACTAAACAAGGCAAGAAAAACGCAACACTAAAGTTTGTTTAATCGCATTTAATCACAGAAAGCTAAATAATAACCACAAACTAATACTCGCACACTCACACACATACCCGCGAACACTCTTATTCATTTGTGCACTCAAAATGCATAGCTAGGCAATGAATAACAAAATGTTGCCGCAATTATTTCCGCTGTTAATGAAAATCAAAAGCACAAGGCATAGAAAATAATAACAACAACAAATTATACAAAGTACGCATAATAAGGGATATTAGCGGAAATACATTTATGCTGGCAAAAAATGCGCGTTAAAAGAATGCGGCAGTGGGGAAAAAACATTAACAAAAAATTTAAATGTTAACAGAAAAGAACAAAAATTACATTCAATAAATTAAACAAAAAATTATTAAAAAAAAACAAATAGACAATTAAGTAAACACCAATCAACTAAATAAATAGCTAAATAAAAAAGAGTAAAGTAATTAAAATAATAATATTTGAAAATGTTAAATAAAATCGATGGCTTGGCAAAAAAATTAAAAAAAAATATTTAATGTTATAAGGAGCAAAAACTTATAACTTTCAATAAATTAAACTCTTTCCTCACGCGTGTTAATAATTAGGGATGGCTGCTAGGAAAGGTTTACGAGGATTATTGCCAATTTTAAATGATTACTGAGCTGAAAACAACTATTTTGGATACATGAGCTTTATTAACTCCATAAATGCGTTCTCATTACACCAGTGGTTCCCAAACTTATTTTGTCTACCGCCCACTTTGAGAACAAATATTTCTTTAGCGCCCCCATTTTTTCACCTATTTAAAAACCACTATAACTTCAAATTAATTATTGTGACCTATATATGTATATTAACGGAGAATTCTAAACGAAACTTTTACTATAACCAGCAACTTGAAACCAAAGCGCAGTAGGTAACATACAACGGCGCTTAGGTCTCAAGTTAACTCTTACGGGCTCCTCCTGCCAATATGAATGATTATTGAAACACTACTTTATAGTATTAAAACAGAGTGGCTAAATGAGCCTTAGTCGCCTGCCCCTCATCACACCTACACCCATCACTAACACGCACACTCACCACACTCACCTCGACATCACCACACTCCACATCAACACCACCCACACGCCAGAGCCCAGGATCCACACACTCCAACTCACACCACACTACTCAGCAGGAAAAGGGTCAGGCTCTACACAGTTCAGTTCTGATTCGACCGCCTTGAAGTCACATCGCTTCTCGCCACCGCTCCGCAGCGTATTAAATTTTATTGGAGATTGCAGTTCGTTATATTAAGTGAAGTTATTTTTTAAAAACCAAAAAAGAAACCCCACAAATCAAGTGTGTAATTAATTTAAAACAAATACAAGTCGGTGTCAGCTTAGATTGTTAAAGCCAAATCCCGAGGTTTTTTTATTTTAAAATACACAAGGCTAACAAGTGGTAAGTGAAGCGGGCAAACATTAAAACATTGGTCCTTCGAGCCGCAAAGAACGGCACTATTGGAAAAAAAAAATCAAATTTGTGACATAAACATATAGACAAAAGGTGGTTTACTTACAAAATTCGTGTGGGGCACATACATAACAAAAAAAATTTTAGTGCAAGTGAAATCAAAGTGCAGTGACAAATACATACATACAAAAAAAAAAAAAACAGTTGAAAACGGATTACACGAAACGGTTCCGTACCGTTACATCAAAATCAAAAAAAAAAAAAGAAAAATTATGTCGAAATCAAAATGAAATATTTTTATGCTAATACAAACATTTTAAATCGCGGGTGAAACTCAAAAATATAGCGTGTGAAATATATAAATACATATAAAATATCCTAAAAATTGTGCAAAAAACCCCTAACGTGCGCGAAAAATAAAAGTGGCACAAATATCAAGACGGGCGCGTTTAATGATAGTGCAATAATCGGGCGCGAAAACAATAAAAAGTTAATTTAAAACAAAAAGAACAAAATTTAATAATAAATAATAAATAAATAACATAAAAAACAAAAAAGTGGAAAGGAAACCATCATCGGCAACAACACAACAAGAAGCAGTTCGGAAGCCAAAAAACATAAAAAACGGAAGGAAACGGATCACAGGCATCGGCATATCCCCCCCACCTTTATCTGCAGAAACATCCCTTAGCCCCTTGAAGCGGCTCAAAGTGAGTTGTATCGACTCCACTTTTTATTTAAAAATCATATTTTCATATTTGTATGTTGGTTAACAGATACAGTTTATATACATAAAAACTGTATTCAAGTCGGTTAACATTTTAAAAGAACGGTTGCTGCCAAACTGTTTCAACTTACGGTTAATTTCCGGGAAACCGAAGAACAGTTTGGTACACTATATATATTTGTACATCCACATATATGTATGAACAGTATATACTATAATATAATTATATATATACTGGCATATGCATATCTAATACAAAAGGTCCTATTTACGCTTACCCTTGTGTATCCAAACACACAAATTAAAAAGAAAAAATAAAAATAAAAAATTTTTCAAGTATACACTTGACCCCGTTTTCCGGCAATACCCCTTATACTCCAAAAGTATAAGCAGGATTGCGCAAATAGTAAGCTTGGACAAATTCGATCCGTAAAAGAAAAAATAAAAATAATAAAATACAACATACATCTATGCAAATACTTATATTCATATTTTATATTTATTTATACATATATTGACATATAAGTACCAACCAAAGTTGGAAAACAACATACACACATATGTATGTATAAATAATAATTATAAATTTCTGCAAAATTACATATCTTCTCATGTGTACTTAGAGTGCATACCTGCATCTAACCAATTTTCTTCTCCTGCGTTATTCGTACGGCAAAATAATATATACGCACGGCATACAATTTGCCTATGCCGGCATATATGTACATACATACATATAATGTACATAGGGTACGAGTACATAAATAAATTAAATTTTAAATTACGATTTAAATATTTCGGAAAAAATTTCGTTGCGGTAAATGCAACCATTTAATAGGGAAAAAATTACATCCTGTTAATTAAAAAAAACAAAAAAAAAAAAAAATATATATATATATATATATATATAATATAATAATAATAATTACATATATACGGACAAAATAAAAGAAATAAAAACCAAGAATTAGTAGCCAAAGCGCATATTAGCATTTAATTTTATATTATATATTCAAAGACCAAATCGGCATATTTCAAGCAATACCTCTTGTTCTTGCTAAAGCACAAGCAAGCAGGATTGCAAACGGAAAAAATCTTTTATATACAAAGGTCATTAACCCTTTTCTCTTTCCTTATTATCGCCCGTATACGCAATTATAAACGAACGAGTGCGAAGCAATAAATAAAATCGAAAAAACAAGAACAAACTAATAGCACAACTATTAGAAATACGAAGCAATAAATAAAATAGAAAGAAAACAAAATATACTAATAGCACAACTATTAGGGATAACGAAAACGAAACACTCGCTCGTTAGTTCGGCCATTGCGTATACGGATACAACAAAAATACAATTTTATAATAAGGAAAACGAAACACTCGTTCGTTATTAGATACTTGTGTATACAACAACCATACAAACCGCGTATCCTAAAGATTCAAACGTATTTATTAACACCATAAATACACTGAGAGAAGTTTTTTCTGTCTCATATTTTCAATTTTTACCTATTATCTAAATGAACGGAGATTCTAAGGAATCTAAATCGATTCAATATCTAAAAGTACAAAAAATGATTTCTGAAGAAAAGAGCCCATGTACACCTGCTGAAGCTACACGCTCAAAGCAAGGTGCTACAAAGCAAAAAAAAATTAAAGACATTTCATATACTAAGTTTATCGCTGAGAGTGACAGTTTAATTCGATACTGCACTCGATTTTCATCTTCACCGATTCAGGACAATTCTGAATCGGTACTAGAAATCAAAAAAGAAAATCTAGGCAATTTCTGGACACGTCTCCAAGCTGCGTATGACGCAATTCTAGAATCTGACGAATCAGATCTTCCGGAAAATTTTAAATCCTCGGCTTGCTCCAAATACGAAAACTGTTTAGACCAGTACGAGGAAACGAGAGCTATGATCTCTGATCAATTGAGATTAATAAAAGCAATTGCACCTACTCCACAACCGAGAGTAGAGCTGCCTCCAATTCAAAGCCAAGAGGCGAGTTCCGGCATTCACCTTAAAGTGCCAGCATGCGATACAGAAATATTTCATGGAGGTTATGAGCAATGGCCGTCCTTCCGGGACATGTTTACGGCCGTGTACATAAACCATCCTAAATTATCTCAAGCGCAAAAATTGTATCACCTCCGATACAAAACAAAAGGCCAAGCAGGAGCTATAGTAAAACAGTTCACTCTTAATGACGAAAATTTCAATTATGCTTGGGAAGCTTTAAAAGCTCGCTACGAAAACGAAAGAATATTAGTCGACAAACAAGTCACAATATTAATGAATTTACCAAAAATTCAGAAAGAAACAAGTGAAGAATTTATAAAACTTCAATCCACTGTTTCAAATTGCTTGTCGGTTCTAGCGACACAGAATATTCCCACAGACAATTGGGACCCCATACTGGTAAATATATGCTCCGCGGCATTACCGGAAAAATCTTTGCTTCTGTGGGAGCAATCGCTCTCCTCACGAAGAAAATGCCCAACGTGGCAACAAATGAATGATTTCTTAACTACCCAGTATGAAATAGCGGAAAGGGTAGATAAAAAAACGGTCAGAACTAAAAACGTTCAACACGACCTAAATCGAAGTTTTATTAGACCCCAAGCTAATAACAACCACAATTTAAACAGAAGCTTCTTTAAAAATCAATCGTTCACATCCGAACAATATAAACAAACGTCATGCGAACTGTGTAAAGGAGGGCACAAGCTGAAAGCTTGCGAAAAGTTTAAAAAACTTAATATCAATGAAAGGAACAACTTTGTCAGAGCAAAAAGGCTCTGTACAAACTGCTTGTCCCACTCACATAATCTCAATAATTGCGAAAGCAAATTCAATTGCGTATATTGCCACAAGAGGCATCATTCAATGTTGCATTTCAATAACTTTCCTAGCACACCCCAAAGTAGCGCTATCTCCAAAAGAGCCACGGGTCTAGTTGCAACCGCAACTCCCGAAACACAAAATCCCGAAATTTGCCAAGAGACACCATGCTGCTCAAAGGATTTAAAAACACAAACGCTTCACAGCGAGAATCAAAGTAGGGTACTACTACCCACTGCAGTTATCTCCATCGAACACCGAGGAGAACTTTTCAAATTGAGAGCCCTAATAGACCAAGGATCACAACGATCATTCATAGCGTCTAGGGCACAAAATAGGCTAAAACTACCAACAAAACAAGCCAATTATGAAATTACGGGAATGGGCGGAAGAGTAGTACAAAACTCAAATAAAATCTGCCCCATTACCCTGATTTCCCCCCAAGCGGATAAGCGCATTCAAGCAGAAGCTATAGTCTTACCGCAACTTACGAACATGCTTCCAAGCTATCACATAAATAGCAAGCATTGGCAAAAGGTTACACACCTAAAGTTCCCAGATCCTAACTGCAACACCCACGCTCAAATAGATCTTCTATTAGGCAGCGACCTTATACCTCAAATTATTCTAGAAGGGGTTGAAAAAATTTCAAACACCCTTCTAGCTCAAAATACTATATTCGGTGGGTACTAAGTGGACTAGTGACAGAACCAGTTACCACCATGACAACTCAAGTGGAAGAGATATCCAATGAATTCCTTTATTCACAATTAAGGAAATTTTGGCAGTTAGAAGAACTCCCTCCCATTTTAATTACAACGCCAGAAGATCAGATTTGTGAAGACTTTTACAAAGCCACAACTACTAGATCAAGAAATGGTCGGTATGTCGTACGACTACCATTTAAACAACAATTTCCAGATACACTCGCCATAGGTCACTCTCGCACCTCTGCAATACAGCAGTTTCTGAGTATGGAAAAAAACCTACTTAGAAAAGGTGAGCTCAAACAACATTATGACGGTGTCTTAGAAGAATACCTCCATTTAGATCACATGGAGGAAGTAAGCCCATGCGAAAAAATCATAAAAGGCAAATATCACTCATTCTACTTGCCACATCATGCAGTAGTAAAGCCTGACAAAAAAACCACAAAGGTTAGAGTTGTCTTTAATGCCTCGAGATCCACTAGCTCGGGGAATTCCCTAAATGATATTCTATTTACGGGACCCACACTCCAACCAGACTTGATGCTCCTCATATTAAATTGGCGTATATACAAATACGTTTTCAATGGGGATGTCGAAAAAATGTATCGACAAATAATGGTACATAAGGATGATCAAGATTTTCAACGAATTATTTTTCGAAAATCTCCCAATAGTCCAATAAGCGACTTTAAATTAAAAACAGTTACCTTTGGCGTAAACTGTGCCCCATACCTCGCCATTCGTACACTCCACGAACTGGCAGAAGACACAAAGTCAGAATTTCCTCTGGCAATACAAGTCTTAAAAACACAGACGTATGTAGACGACATCCTGTCTGGGAGCCACAGCCTCACACAAGCATACGAGTCCTTATCACAAGTGATAAAGGCCCCCAACACCGCAGGGTTTCCTCTAAAAAAGATCACAGCTAATCACCCAAGTATCTTAAAAAATATACCAAACGATAACATATTGGATACTAATTTCCTTATCTTTGAAAAGGAAAGTATAACAAAAACACTGGGCATCCAATGGAATGCGATATCGGACCAGTTCTCATACATGACATTGTCCATAACCGCATTATCCGCCATAACAAAGAGGCAAATTTTATCTTCAATGGCAAAACTTTTTGACCCCGCAAAATGGCTTGCGCCAATTATGATACAAGCGAAAGTCCTGATGCAAGAATTATGGCTAGACGGAACCGACTGGGACGAACAAGTGAAACCTCTTCGCTTAGAAAAGTGGTCCCAGTTTGCTAATAACCTAAAAGACATTTCAAAGATACAAATTCCACGGTGGGTAAACTATTCCCCCGAATACAAAGTGGAACTACACGGCTTCTGCGACGCCTCTGAAAAGGCATATTGTGCCACGATCTATGTGCGCGCACAAAGCGATACCGCAACCACAAGCCACCTACTAGTGGCAAAAGCAAAAGTTGCGCCTCTAAAAACGATAAGTCTACCACGACTTGAACTCTGTGGCGCTCTGCTACTAGCCAAGCTGGTTTCCATAGTGCAGACCCACATGAACATGACCAAATGCAAATTATATCTATGGTCCGATTCCGAAATCGTTCTAGCCTGGTTAGAAAAGCCACCACACTCGTGGAAAACATATATTTCTAATCGAACGTCTCAAATTCTTGACCTAGTAGGAGCAGCCACATGGCGACACGTAGCCAGTGCCGACAATCCTGCTGATCTAGGTACAAGAGGGTGCAAACCCCTGGATCTTGCCACCAACACGCTCTGGTGGAATGGCCCCCGATGGTTAACTGAATCCACAGATTCTTGGCCACAATCGACAATGCGCAACATAATCGCTCCAGAAAGTCGAAAAATCGACACCTATCATACAGTAGTGGATGATAATGAAATCCTTGAACGCTTTTCATCGTTCCCCCGAGCCCTCAGAGTTGTCGCATATATGCTCAAATTCATAGAGCAACTTAAACTTAAAGTTAAAGGAGTAACTTACACCCATTGCGATACATTGACGCACCAGGACTTACAAAAAGCAAAGGTCGCGCTTATCGCCTCAACGCAAACGCGCTACTTCAGTCGCGACATATCGTTACTAAGAGAATCGAAGCCAATTGACAAAAAGAGCTCACTCTTAGTACTAAACCCATTTCTTGACACGAAAGGTCTGCTTCGTGCCAATGGTCGGCTCGCTAATTCAAGCCTGACTTACAACGAACGCCACCCCATCATAATACCTGAAAAGTCTCCTTTTGCCACATTACTCCTGAATTACATCCATATATTAATGTTGCACGCAGAGCAGCGCCTCATGCAACATATGGTACGCCAAGAGTATTATATTCCCCGTCTTAAGCCCCAGATCAAGAAATGCATTTTCATGTGCAAGATCTGCACTATGCATAAGCAAAAAATGCGAACTCAGATTATGGCAGCACTTCCACCTGAACGCTGCAATTTCGCTCCGCCTTTCACGACTACCGGTGTCGATTTTGCTGGGCCTTTTCAAATAAAGGCGTCCATGCTAAGATCTCCCACTCTCATGAAAGGCTATGTGGCTGTCTTTGTATGTTTCACGACAAAGGCAGTACACCTTGAGCTGTGTACTAATCTGACGACGGAGGCTTTTCTCGCGGCATTTGCTCGCTTCGTCGCTCGACGTGGCTTCCCCTCCAAAATCATGAGCGATAATGGCAAAACATTCATAGGAGCCCAACGAGCCACAGAAAAACAGTTTGTGGATTTCTTAAAACAAGTGTCCCCTGATATCGTACAAAAGTACGCCCCTCAAGGTATCAATTGGCAATTTATACCTCCAAGCGCTCCTCATATGGGTGGTTTATGGGAATCAGCTGTAAAGAGCTTCAAATCTCATTTCAAGAAGCTAGCCGGCAGCTATAAATTTAATTATGAAGAATTCACGACATTATTAGCTAAAATTGAAGCCGTTCTCAACTCACGTCCGCTCACAGCACTATCACAAGATCCCTCCGAATTCACAGCCCTAACTCCAGGGCATTTTCTAAAAGGAGCACCCATTTTGGCCACACCTGAGCCAGGCGTGGAGTCGCTATCCTTATTAAATAGATGGGAAAGAATTAAAATTCTCCATCATAATTTCAGTAGCCGATGGAAAGAAGACTATATAAAGGACCTCCACAAGAGGTATCGTTGGGATTCACGACGATTGCCTGCCACCTACCGAATGGCGGCTAGGCCGCATAGAGAAGCTTTATCCAGGCTCCGACGGTCATATTCGCGTAGTCGATCTCCGTACGCAATCCGGAAAGTTAACAAGACCGCTCGTCAAGCTATGCTTCTTACCGATCGCCGATAACCGCGAACCGCAAACCGACAAACCGCTAAAATAAACCGAAGATAAAAACAAAATAAAATAAAAATTTATATAAATACATATATACATATATATTTAAAATCAATAACAAATGTAGTCGATTAATCTAACGACCCACTCATGCCGCATAACGTGGCAGCCATGCTCATATGTCTTATATGCACCAAATCCTAATTGAAATTACACTCTTTCAAACAGGTCAATATGGATGCAGACATGCCAGCAGCCCCGACACCAATCACTCGTTCGGCTGCCAATGTGCCACGCCAAGTGGCTGCCCCAGTTGCGGCTGCCCCAGTTGCAGCGCCCCGAACAACCACCCCAACGGCGCCTCGGAATGGAAGGGTAGCATTGCCGTCAACACCCGCGCTGGTCGCCGACCCACAACGCCGTAGATGTCCCCTATGTCGTCGACCCCACCGGCTGCCACAATGCGTCATTTTTAAGGGATTGCCACCTCAACAACGCCAGTTGGTCGTGCAGGCGCACGGCCATTGTCTGAACTGCCTGACTCCTGTCCACCAAACGCATGAGTGTACTTCGGGCAATCTGTGCCAAATTTGTATGCGGCCGCATCACACCATGTTGCACCGACTCACTCGGAATGACACCCGTCAACAACCTTCCGGCCGCAACCGCGGCGCAATACGACGACCTCCAGTACGCCGGGAGGCGCGGCCCCGTCGAACAAGTGGGCCATCATCATCCCATGCCCGACGGCCACACAATGGGGCATCAACACGACGCCAGCAACCACGCCCGCGTCCACGCCGCGCCTCAGGCCTTAGCAGCGTCGTAGCCACACTCCAGCAGCTTCAAAGCATTCTAGGCTGAAATATTCGCCTAGGGGGGCCGGGATGGCTAAATGAGCCTTAGTCGCCTGCCCCACACCACACTTACACCCATCACTAACACGCACACTCACCACACTCACCTCGACACCACCACACTCCACATCAACACCACCCACACGCGAGAACCCAGGATCCACACACTCCAACTCACACCACACTACTCAGCAGGAAAAGGGTCAGGCTCTACACAGTTCAGTTCTGATTCGACCGCCTTGAAGTCACATCGCTTTTCGCCACCGCTCCGCAGCGTATTAAATTTTATTGGAGATTGCAGTTCGTTATATTAAGTGAAGTTATATTTTAAAACCAAAAAAAGAAACCCCACAAATCAAGTGTTGAATTAATTTAAAACAAATACAAGTCGGTGTTCAGCTTAGATTGTTAAAGCCAAATCCCGAGGTTTTTTATTTTAAAATACATAAGGCTAACAAGTGGTAAGTGAAGCGGGCAAGCATTACAACACAGAAAATCTTTTTTTAAAAATAAAACTAAAATAATCGATCCATATATAAAAACTAATGTGAAGGATGAATCTGATGCTGTTTAATAAGTTTGTTAATATCAGGTTCCAATTTACTCAAGAACAGTCGCAAGTCGCCACGTTCGGTAACAAGCAAACGATTTCTATTTTTAGTAAGTGTCACAGCACTAAATCCACGTTCACACAAATATGACGATGGGAATGCTATCAATAATCGTTGAACGATTGACCACAATCCAGAGTACAATTGCGAGATCGGTTTTTGTAGCCAAAATTCTTGGTAACCATTTTTGAACCTTATTTTTATTTCCTCGTTTGTTGACAATTCTATAAGTTCTTCTTCCAGCTGAGGTGACATTGCTGTGTTGACATATGAAAACGGATCCAACACACAGTCTGGTATTTCCAAGTTCAAAATGTCCTGGTATCGTTCGGTGAAGTTAATGTGGAGGTTTTCCAAATGTTGGCAGTAGGCAAACAATTCGTCGTTACTGCATGATACTGACAAATTCGGAAAATTGTGAAACTCACGTCTGCCCAGACTCTTTTTGTGTAGAAGCAGTTTGGCTGCGAAAGCAGCAACGACGTTTTTTGTTTTAATTAAATTTAGTTTATCGCCTTGCAGTTGGAGATTCATGTCGTTGAACAATTTATACAGATCTGTCATGTAAGCTATATCATTCTTTGATGTTATGAGCTTGTCTTGAAATTCTGTATCTTTAGTTTCCAAGAGTCATACAATTGCCTCTTGATAGCCAATGAACTTCATTATGAAACAACAAACGATTGAAATCCTCGTCATTAGTAACACAAAGCTGATGAAATAATCTATCATTCAAAGAGCTGTTGCGGATTTTATTGACTGCTTTGATAACATATTGCAGTGATTGAAATAGTTTTTCACTTAAGTTTCTAGCAACTAAATGTTGTTTATGAATAACGCAATGTACACCATGGACATCTGGAATTTTATTTTTTAAGCACGCTATGTAGCCATAATGTCATAGCCGGAGCGCCATCCGTAGCAACTGAAAAAATATTTTTCAAAGGAATTTCTTTCTCGTCGCAAAACTTTTCCAATATATTGAATATGGTTTCGCCTTTTGTATCAGTCTCTAAATTTCTATCAAATAATAGTTCTTCACATATTTTCTCATCTTTAATAAAACTCAAGTAAGACAACAACAATGCTTCATTAGTTGGTAAAGTGGACTCATCCAGCTGAATTGAAAATTGACTTGACCTCAGGTGATCGGTAGTTATTACTTCATTTATTGCTGACATTATTAACTCTTCTCCGATGTTATGTGGTTTGCCTTTTTGAGCAATTAACAAAGAGATATTGTACGAAGCTCGAAGTCCGTCGTCATCTTGCTTAGCAGCCGCCGAAAATAGTTTTGCTACAGTTGGTTGAGTATTATCCTTCTCCTCTAGGTTTCGAAAATATGTTACATTCTTGTCTTTCTTATCTGGATGCATGTTATTCAAATGACCTTGCAGTCTTAAAGGCTTCATTGCTTCATTCGAAAATGTTTTTAGACATAGAAGACACAAAGGCGACGATGGGTTTGTAGTATTTTCAATGAATCCGAATTTAATATATTCCGCACAGTATTGCCGTCTTTTCGTTTTTACTTCCGACATTGTTTTGCTTTGAGAAATACGTTCAACTTCGCGAGTAGTGTAAGGGAGGCGTAAGTACTGCTCATCTATTGCGCGCAAGACCACAAATGAAAATAAAATAAATATTACATTGTTCATATAGGAATGCTTAAGCAGCACGCACCGACAGGCATAAAACAAACATGCATAAACTCGTTTATCTCATTCGACGCCCAATCGTACACAACAAGTCCGAACAAGTATTCAATGAACCAGCCGATTGATACAGGAATGCACAATTTGGGTTATTTATCAAAAACTCGTTAAAACCTGATAGATATCTACGAGTACTAATAACTATTAAAATGCGAAAGTGTGGCTGTTGCCTTTTTATTTGTTTGTTTGTGTCTACTTTCATTATGAAACGCAGCGACCGATTGACATGATTTTCATTTTTTCTATATTCAATAAAATCGGACAGATATATGAATTACGCGGAGAGAAATATAGAACAGAGTTTGAGCAATATTTTCATTCATATTAGTTGATGTTCACAAGTTGTTGTTGAGAGTCGAGAGCTCATAAAAAACAAATAACCTCCAGGCCTCTACACAACGCCCCCATTTTCTTTCTGTGTCTCTTACCGCCCCCTTTGACACCTGCAGCGCCCACAAGGGGGCGTTATCGCCCACTTTGGGAAATACTGCATTACACTAACTCAATGTCAAATCGAATATTCGTACTTATAATAATAATGGAAACATAATAAATATTAGGGAAAAAGAGCAAATTGTTTCCTTCCTTTTTTCGTGGTGGAATAGCTGTCTTTATAGCAATTAAACATCGTTTTCAGTGCATTCCGTTTACCACCTATAATGGTACGAAAAGTACCTTTAGAAAAAATCTGTGGTTTTCAGCTGCACACAGAAACGGTTAAATAACTCATACGCAGCGTACAACTAAATTGCGCGCGCTACTGGCTGGAGTTGCACAATTTTTTTTGATATGGGTTCAATTCTTAGCCTTATATTTTTTAATAGTGCCATTACATGTTTTACAATATAAACACCTAACTTGTTGGGCGTAAATATATACTAAAAGAAATTAAAGAAATAAATAATAAGAATTTGAAAGCTCTCAAAAGCAGTTTGTGGTTTGAAAAGGATAAATGAAGCAACTTTTTCTTGGCTTTTTTGTAAAAGAAAAATTTTAAATTACACTTGATGATAACTTATTCTCTTTTCTCTTCTCTTATACACTGCGCATCATCAGGTTAGCACATACCCTCGTGTAAGTGCTTTAGGTTCGAAACATAAAGCGCCAATGTTTTTAAAATTAATAAAAGTTATTTTTGTTTATGGCCCATTCAATTCCGAGTTAAATAAAACAAAAAATACTGGTTTTTATTTTTGTAATAGATTTTTTTGTTTTATTGCGAAATATATCATAAAAATTAACAATTCAAATCACACATCATTTTTTTTCATTGTTGAAAAGTTTTTTAACCATGAAATTTTTATAAAGTGTTACATATAGTAATTTTAACATTTTTATACAAAAACTAATAATGTGTCGATCCTCCCTTGTTGAGAATTACCTCATAGATTCGATTGGGAAGCGATTCATATAATTTTTCAATATAATTAAGTGAAATGGTGGAATATTGTTTCCCAGACTCGTAAACTTTACGAGCCAGCCATCCCCATACGTTTTCTATTATATTGATGTCGGGTGAATAAGGCGGCCACTGCATTAGACGGACATATTGGTCCTCAATCCATGACTTAACCACACGGGCAGTGTGGATCGGGGCATTTTCGTGTTGGAAAGTCCACGGCAGATCTTCGAACACGTTTTGGAAATGGGGAAAAGCTATTTCAAGTACGTTTTTGTAAGTGTTGGATTCATATTTGAAGTTAAAAACTGTAACTCGCACGTACCGTAATAGGAGATGGCGACCCACATGATCACACCCCCCACCCTACTATGAAGGCGATCCAACTGATGTTCCTCTTTGCGAAGATTATGGAAGTAGTAGTTGTATCCGTCCGGACCTTCCAAATTAAATTTTCTTTCATCCGAGAAGACAACGTAGCGCCAATCAGAATTCCATGTCATCTGCTTCGTCGCAAAATTCAAGCGCACTTCCTTTCTAGCAACGTTTAGTGGCGGTTTTTTCTTTAATTTCAGTTTTTTAAATGTGGAGCACTACGTATCACTCTTTGAATTGTAGATAAGCTCGCTCTAACATTAACATTTGTCCTAATCTTTGCGGTCGAGGCGTGAGAATTTGAGGCTTCTCTTAAAATTACTCTCTTATCAGCAGCGGAAATCACTCTATTATTCCCTCTTTTGTTATTTTTGCCATAATTCAACTTATTGCTGAGGAATGCTGATATAACTTTACGACTTCTGCCCATTTTTTTGGATATTGAACTTATTGACATCCCTGCTTCCTTGTAAGCTTCAATTTTGGATCTCTCCTCAACAGATAGCGATTTTCCTTTACCCATATTAAAGCGAATAGTTTACTTTAGCAGTACAAAAAAATTGGTTGCAATACGCATTCAACTGTTGAAGATAAACTGAAAAGAATTTGCATGTGCTAACCTGATGACGCAAAAATACAACACACTTCTCCATCAAAAATAATAGAAAATAGCAAAAACCACATAACGGGATATTTCTTTCACATGTTCTCTTTGCCAGTGATGGTGTATACGAAGATCAGAAAAATAGAGTAAAATAATTTTGCTGCATCTTAACAAAAACAACTACAAGAGCAATTATATAAAGCTGATAGGGGGTGTGCTAACCTGACGATGCGCAGTGAATGTGTAGTCTCCCTACTTCATTCACTTAATAAACAGTTTCCTTTCTATTTTCTTCCAAGCCAATATTTGCATGATTTAGTTAACCACAAGCACTCTTTCTATATAATAGTTTATTATTCTCTTTATTATTGTTTTTCTCGAATGTAATTAGTTTTTGTGACACGTCAAACAAAAACAAATAAGTGAGTCAAAGAAACAGAAATAACGACACAATCAAGCCACAAACGCTGTGCGTGTAAGGAAAACAAAGGCAGAAGGCAATCTCAGTCAACAACCAACGTGATGGTAGAAAGTAAGTGAAACAGAAAGAAAACAATAATGAAAGTTAAAGCACAGACCATCAAAGTATGAATACACGCAAAGAGAGAGACATGCTACAAAGAAATAAATATCTGAATAACTAGCATATCTGGAGTGCTTCTGAATAAATACGTGCTCACATGTAAGTAAGAACGGGTGAAGCTGATCACTGAAGCCGAAAAAAAGATATAGAGAGCAGAGGCAGCCTCAATCGATGATTCCTCTAAGTGAAGAACATCTGACTTGTAAAAATCATTTTGAAAATACCAAAAAGGAATGGGCTTTATGAAGAATTAAATCGGACTATCGGTCTGAAATAAGCGATATTAAAGTAAAGTTCAGTAACAATTAAAAAACAAAATATGTTATCATTTGTTCTCGTAATGGTTACCTGAGACGGTAAGTGTAACCAGTCTTGTTTATTTCTTTTTCTGAGTAGGAAAAAACAAAAACCTCAACAAAGACGTCTAATAGCTTATCATACATAGATGCAAAAATATATGAAGCCTCAACAATCTCGGTTTCAGCGTCTCAAAGACTGAGATAAATGCACAAGGTCACCTATTTAAAGATAATTACTATACCTATGAATAATATAAATTTCAGACTATATCCTTTTTGGTAAGAACTGGAGACTTTGGATTTAACAATTCCGTCCGGTAATTTCACAATAAAGAAGATGGTACCAGAGGAGTTAAATAGGATAATACAACTGGGATTTATGTTAGCTTGAATTGCAAAGCACTTAAACAACACTTAACCCTCCATTACAATTTCTCCAAACTTGGTCTTCTAGGTTTTTCTCCAGTTCGAAAGGAAGCGAACTGACCAACTGCTTTAGCAGATCTGTGGTGTGTTTTAGCGGTGGCAAAAAGATTCCATTCTGGTTTGCTAAGATTGTGCTAATAATGGAAATACAAAAACAACAACCGTAGTCTCATACGCCTATTTTGATGCCTCAATATTTCTGTATATTTCTTTCATTATATTAACCGCTAGTAGATGCCAGGACATGGCCGAAGGTATTAAATGACTTCTGTACGCATACCGGGTCCCCGAATGAGTAACCAACCACTTCCGGCTAACTCGTGGGAGCAGAAATCAACACAACGAATAAGAATAGCGACTAGTTCATTTACGACCAACGTTATGAATGTGTCCAACGTAGACACCCTTCTCGCTTTCAGCCAAGAGACGATTGAAAGTCCTCCCGAATATATCAGCTGTAGTATGCCGCTTGAAACAGCAGTTATATAAAAGGTAATAACCAAAACACATGCAAAGCAACCATGCTTACCAACTAAAGTGTACCTGCTCCTAAAAGAGCAAATAAGTGCAAAAGATATCGATTAAAAGTTGAGAAAAATTTGGTACCAAAGGACAGTCAATTGTGGTAAGATTACCAAAGTTCAGGCTACCGGTTGAAGATGAGGATATAAAACGCCAGAAGTAAATAGTGGAGTTGTGGGAAATTTTCCTAAAAAGGAAACTATCGGAACCTCGCATTAAAACCTTCAGGCAAAGCTGTTCCCATAAACGGAATTGCTCGTAAAACGAAGATACAAGAACTCTGCCCAAACATGGGGAACAAAGCAGAACAGTATACCAGTAGTAGCACACTTAATTCATGACAGAGGGACCAATGGCATGTATTATTATCAAAAAAGATATAAATGCATTTCTTTATTCTAACTATAACACAGGAATATATCACAGTGGCAAGGGTGGAACAAGAAAGACGAAACTTTTTTCCGGAATCATCATACATTACATACATGAAATGTGCCACCAGTAACTCTCTTAAGACTAACAGAGGAAAGCAGAAGAACGGATATTTTATAAGACATCAATGCGAGACTATGTTGTGTATGGGGAAACTTCAACACAAAAAATAACGGGCTGTTAATAAATTAATAAAGTTAATAATTTTCAGGAATTAGATGAAGAGTAAATTTCAAAAAGAGCTTACTCATCTTCTTTAATTCACTCGAAAAGAGGAAAACTATTTCAGACTCTATCGGTATAACCCATAGGGATTAATATTCTACGGAGTGGGGCTTATGGCCCTAATGAAGTTGAAGTTCTTATAGTATTGAGGCAAGGTATTTATCTCTGTAAGTTCTGAAAGTCTTTGTCGATAAGATTAAGATTGTGGATCTCTATTTTCTAAGGAAGGCCTTTTAATAGAATATTATGATTCAAAGAGTAGTGAAGAAGCCTTGATAGCTGTAAAAGTCCATGTCGTTTAAATAAAATACATGGGACTATAATTCGGGATCTTCTGTTGTAATAAACTATCTAACAAAATTAACTAAAGCGACATAATTCCAAAATAACAACATGTTCAAAAATAATGGGTTGTCAAAAAAGTCTTGCGGTATTTTTATTTAATTTTTTTTATATTGAAATGAATTTCTGATGACTCATGCCCAGCTCTTGACCGATGCTACGGCTGCTACTATGCCGGTCTCTTTCGACCAATTCAGCGATTTTATCGCAATTTTCGACGACAGGCTTTCCGGAGCGTGGCGCATCTTCGACCACCTTTACACCAGAACGAAAACGTTGAAACCATCGTTGTACGGTGGAAATAGAAACTGTATCGGGTCCATAAACTGCACAAATTTTATTGGCGGCTTGAGATGCATTTTCGCATTTATCGTAGTAGTACTGTAAAATATGCCGTATTTTCTCTTTGTTTTTCTCCATGTTTGCGAATTTAACTCACGAACGACTTAAAAGAAACGACAATTAATCAAACACGTGTTAGCGCGTGAAATGAGCTTTCCAAAATGATATAGCATGACCCGATGAGACGAATAGAACTAGAACTACGCGTTTTCAGCGCCAACTAGCAAAAATACCGCAAGACTTTTTTGACAAACTTTATATCATGAATAGATTGCTCAGCAACAAACCGATTAAAGGCTACGAATATCGGAAATACATGAAGTGCTTTAAATAGTCAAGCAGCAAGCTGAGAGAAGTCAATAAAATTAATGCTTAAATTTCGGTGCAAACTAGTTTGTTTAATTCTCAATTAAAATCAAAATGGAATTCATACCGCAAAAGTTGCTTAACAAATCTTTGATTTGGAACTTTTTTTGCCGTCCCTTAATTTACATTACCGCCTTGTGGTTATGCACACGGAATGACAGTCAAACGTCCGATACTTTGAGATGGTGTTTTGTTGTTGTTGTTGTCCCTCAACACGATGTGTCCTTTGCTGTGTGTGCATCTACTGCGAATTGCAATATCCTGTCATTATCCTTTTGGCAAACTATTTTACCGCAAACATTTCTACTTTTTTCCTCTTTTCTCTTGTGCTCAGCAGATCGACGTTGACATGCATCTGTCGACAAATAGAAAAGGTGCGCATAAACTCCAGTGCAAACACACACAACCAACCATACAAATAGACACCGGTAAGCCTTTGACTGCGAGAGAGAGTATGTTTATGCAAGGTGCTTGTGTAGCATCTGGCTTTCCAGGCCACAAGCACCGTCTGTTAATGGAGTTTTCTCCAGAGCTCAGCCAACGTGCGCTGCTTACCTGCGACACAGACACCTGCGTTTGTCTTGCAACATTTGCTGTTTGTGACAGCCGTCCGCACTCCCTCCGCACCTGCAGCGCAAGAGAGTGTAAATTTAAAATAAGCACCTCATTAAATTGAAAAAGTGCGCCACAATTCGACTTCTCCGGCGGTCACCTGCGTCCGACCATTGCCAGCACTTTGCGTTTCCTGCCACGAGTGGTGGCACAGGTGCTGGCTGGTTAGTGCTGGAGCCGCCGACAATGTTGCAAGTGTGGCTTCTCCTGCTGCCATAGACGAATACTGAGCTACTGCACGAAACCTGCACCTCGTTGACACGTAACGAAGCATGTATCTGAAAATTTTACCCCAATTAAAGCGAATAAAGGAAGTGTTGTGATTGCTGAGTGGCGAAGGGTTGAGAGGCTGGTGGTGAACATCAGCGCTTATTTGCTGACTTGTTACAATGAGAAATGATATTGTGGCTCCATTGACCTGAAATGTAAATACTGGGAAACCTTCATTCGAGAGTTTTGAAGACAGTAATGATGAACATAGCAAATGGGTCTAATAGTGAGGGCAAGCCGAAATATCTCCTGCCATCAAACAAAAAGTCGTCGTTTCCTCGACTAGGCTCTCTTGTCACTGTTGACAGAGTCCATTGTGATTTGCGTGAGTACCTGCCTGCGAAGGCCTAACCTCTCGGTGCTTTCTATTTCTGGAAGCACGTAGATCATTACAATGCGTTGATCAGCGCCCCAAAGCATAAATGCATTCAGCACTCATACCTTGAAAAACCAAAGTATGAATGCATTCTGCACTTATACCTTGGTTCCAATTGGTTTGGGTGGTTAGAGACACCCTAGCCGCCTTGGTAAAACCTCTGACATACTCTGGGTCCGGCACCCGGCCGCAATGCGACTCCACATTGGACAAAATGCCTTTCCTGCATTTAGGTTCAAACCACAGCCACCACGAATCTCCACAAAGGGCCAATCCCAATGAGCAGATTGAAGTTACCTCCAAGGGTTAACTGCTCCCCGTGGTACCAGGTTAAAGTCTCTGATGAGACATTATAGCTTTTGCTACTACCAGTTGAGTCCCCAAAAACTCAATGACTGGTTGCATTTGTCGCTGTCGCAAATGCTTTATATTATTTGAATAATATGAAGCTTAGAATGTGACTTCGAGCTGAATATTACAGCACTATTTTGACTTAGACCATGGTGGCATTTAAAACAATACCTGTTATGTCAGACACCGTTCATGTGGATTTTAGTCGCCTCTCACGACAGGCATGTCCTACCGCGGGTATATTCTTCCCCCTCCACGCTGGGGCCCCCCTACCCGCAGGGGGGTGTCACCGCTGACAGTCATAACCTCGAAGTCGTAGATAATACCATCTATCTTGGAAGCGATATTAACAGCAACAACAATGTCAGACTCGAAATCTAACGCAGAATAAATCTTGCCAACAGATACTACTTCGGACTAAGAAGGCAACTGAAAAGTAAAGTCCTCTCTCGTCGAAAAAGTCACTCATGGTTCCCGTCCTGCTATATGGCACAGAGACATGGACGATGACAACATCTGATGAGTCGGCGTTACGAGTTTTCTAGAAGAAGGTTCTGCGGAAGACATGCGGTCCTTTGTGCGCTAGGAATCTGTGATCTTCGCAAACATCGAAAAGGAAGAATGATTGAGACTATTATAAAATCGGCTATAACCGCGTAAGCGCTGTCCACGCCAATAAAGAAGAAGAAGAAGGATGATTCAAGAAAGTCAGACAAACTGCAGAACGAAAATGACCTTGTTTTTTTCAAGTAGAGGTGAAAGGGCTGTTAACAATCTATACTACGTGTGCTGATAATAATTTTTATACAAAGGAGTCAAAATAAGAACAAAATTCTTCTTAAGATGTCAGGACAATAATTTTTCTCGTAACCGAGTGTTAGTTAATATGGAAGAAGATAATAACTTCTTCGTTTTGAGATTCTCGGTTCAAACAATGTGAGACGTCTTAAGGTATCTATGGGGCTCGCGGAGTGTTCGATGTATTTGAATATTCGAAATTTTGGAGGAGGGAAAATTAATAGGTTTGACCGAAGGATGGATTCTGGCGATGTGATCTCCATTTGGGTAGTGGAAAGATTAGAGATTTTTGGTATATATCCAAGTAATTACTTTAGATGGCAGAGCCGTCCAGAACAGAATGAAATATTAAATTGTGGTACGTTTGGTTACATAGCCTGGCCGGAGGATAATTTCGAATATCACGAGTAGTAGGAGCCCTTGAAGTGCGAATAGTACATACCTTGTGTCAGTTAGATGAAAAATTGCATTGTAACTGGCTGTGGGGTCCAAAGTACGGAAAACGATTTGGTTGGGCTTAGCTATCCATGATCAGCTTTTATGATTTGTAAAGCTTTGTTGCAAAGTTCTTCATTTAACCTTGGATACATTCAAAATTTTGTTCTAAGTATTTTAAAGTTTTATATTTTTTTTTTATTATTTCGCACCAAATTTTTACCAAACTCCGCTTCTGCGACGCTAATCTTTGTTTACACAACTATTGGATAGGCCTTTGTCTGTATTGCGCCCTTGTGTATCTCAAAGCCTTTTAGGGTAACTTACATAGTTCTACCCTTCAGCCTAAAAGGGTACCCTCGTAGCTCACTTGCCTAATTTTGGTTCCCACAAAATCAAGCCCTCTGGTTCACGGTGGCTCTTTTGAAAATAACGTTGTTTATAATTACTTTGCTGTTAATTCAGACGAGATGTGTATATTTTTTTTGTCATTCCGAGAACTATTTTATTGCAATTTTTGTTGATGTTTTGTAGTGTGGTTTCGGTGTTAAACTTTTTTGCCACTCTTGATCTAAAATAATCCGAAGTACTTGGAATAGAGGTTATATAATTAGATAGAGGTACCATGGCTTTTTCATTCAGTTGTTCAAATAATCGATATTTACCCCTAAGCTCAACATAGTGGCAGGTGGTGTATCTTCTGCAGAGCTAGATACCAAAATCGCCTTCCGCCTATCAGCCCATTGCACTGTCCTCCAAGCGGATATCATAAAGTCAATAAGTTTGCTCAAGTTTTGAGATCTCTTAAGTATTTCAGGGTTTCGTCAAAGTTAGTGCAAGAGTGCTTTGGTCTCTTAGTGGATCTAACTATTTCACCATTAAAATACAAGGTGTTTGAGGACATGTAAAGCAGAAGACCTAGCATGAGCAAGTACGATTTTACAAATAGGCTCCGGAAGAGAAGGAATTAATATGCCCCTGGCTATTTGAGTCGAAACAATTTTATAAGTAAAACAGAGTCTCGGTGGAATCAATCTCTGACTTGCTCGAAAAGCAGGCAAACGTGCCATGAGTGGAATATGGACCGCACATGTCGTCTATTAAAATTTAAATGGAACGATATAAGAACTTTATCAGGACTACAAACAGGTCACCGTGTAATGAGCAGAAATGCCAGTAGATTAGGAACGCTATAAAACGACTATTATTGAAGCTGTAAGGAAGTAGAAGAGGATTGTGAGATTCTACATAGGAAAAGAATATCAACTACCAGGTGTTCCTTCACGATATTACCTTAGTTGCGCAGATAAAATTATTCGTACTGATGTACTTTATCAGAAGCATGGAGTGGGTCAGAAAGGAACCAATAGGGTGAGGAAATTTGAGTCCCAGTGGTATCAAAATGGGCGTTCTAAAGGCCTAGGTGTCTCGTTAGACAGCCACTTTACCTACAACCTACCTGCTACATACAATTCAACTCTATTAGCTAGAACTAGCTGTGTGGTTATTCAATAACTGTAGGCTCTATAGGCTAAGGACTACGAATTAAGGGCATACACCTGGAATGTCCGGTCCCTTAATTGGGAGGGTGCCGCTGCCCAGCAGGTTGATGTCCTCGTGAAAATAAAGGCCGACATCACCGCCGTCCAAGAAATGCGATGGACGGGACAAGGACAAAGACGAGTAGGTCTTTGTGGCATTTACTACAGTGGCCATATAAAGGAGCGCCAGTTTGGTGTTGGATTCGTAGTGAGAGAGAGACTCCGTCGCCGAGTACTATCATTCACTCCGGTGAATGAGCGTCTAGCCACAATCCGCATCAAAGCGAGGTTCTTCAACATATCGCTGATTTGCGCCCACGCCCCGACGGAAGAGAAGGACGATGTGACCAAAGATGACTTCTTTGAGCGCTTGGAGCGCGCTTATGAGAGCTGCCCCCGCCAAGGTGACAAAATCGTGCTTGGCGACTTTAACGTCAGGGTGGGCAAAGAAGGTATCTTTGGCACTACGGTCGGTAAATTCAGCCTCCACGACGAAACATCCCCAAATAGGTTGAGGCTGATTGACTTCGCCGGGGCCCGAAATATAGTTATCTGTAGTACCAGATTCCAGCATAAGAAGATTCATCAAGCTACCTGGCTGTCTCCGGGTCGAAAAACTACCAACCAGATCGATCATGTTGTGATAGACGGATGACACGTCTCCTGTGTTTTAGAGGTGCGTGCGCTCCGAAGTCTTAACATCGACTCGGACCACTATCTTGTTGCAGCCAAGATTCGCACCCGCCTCTGTGCAGCAAAAAACGCACGTCACCAAACACAAGGAAGGTTTGACGTCGAGAAGCTGCAATCACAACAGACAGCCGAACGATTTTCTACTCGGCTTGCACTCCTGGTCTCTGAGAGCATTCGAAAACAACTCGGTATAAGGGAACTGTGGGACGGCATTTCAAATTCCTTACGTACAGCTGCAACCGAAACCATTGGTTTTCGGAAAGTGTAAAAGAACAGCTGGTACGACGAGGAGTGCCGTGTCGCAGCGGAGAGAAAACAGACTGCCCACTTCGCAACGTTACAATCGACCATAACACGTGCGGGATGGAATAGATACCGAGAGTTTTTTTTTTGTTTTTGCTAAATACAGTTTATAGAGAGTTAAAGAAAGAGGTCGAAATGCTTGAGTACGACGAGCTTGATAAGCTATAGGACAGGGGTAATGCTCGAAAATTCTACGAAAAAATGCGGCGGCGTACACAAGGTTTCAAAACCGGAGCATACTCTTGTAGAACCTCCAAAGGTGATCTGGTCACCGATGCCCGGAGCATACCTAAATTATGGATGGAACACTACTCCAGCCTGCTGAATGGGAGTGAACGCACAACGCCAGCCCAATGATTGGAATTTAAGTGTGCTATGCCCAATCCATAAAAGGAGACCCCACAATCAGCGCCAACTACCGTAGGATCAGCCTCCTCAATATCGCATATAAGGTTCTATCGAGCGTATTGTGTGAAAGATTAGAACCCACCGTCGACAAACTGATTGGACCTTATCAGTGTGGCTTCAGACCTGGAAAATCAACAACCGACCGATATTCACCATGCGCCAAATCTTGGAAAAGACCCGTGAAAGGTGAATCGACATACACCACCTCTTTGTCGATTTCAAAGCTGCTTTCGACAGCACGAAAAGGAGCTGCCTTTATGCCGCGATGTCTGAATTTGGTATCTCCGCAAAACTAATTCGGCTGTGTAAACTGACGTTGAGCAACACCAAAAGCTCCGTCAGAATCGGGAAGGACCTCTCCGAGCCGTTCGATACCAAGCGAGGTTTCAGACAAGGCGATTCCCTATCGTGCGACTTTTTCAACCTGAACACAGAACTAAATAGAGAAGGTACCATCTTCTATAAGTGTGTACAGCTGCTGGCGTATGCCGATGATATTGATATCATTGGCCTCAACACCCGCGCCGTTAGTTCTGCTTTCTTCAGGCTGGACAAGGAAGCACAGAAAATGGGTCTGGCAGTGAACGAGGGCAAAACGAAATATCTCCTGTGATCAAACAAACAGTCGTCGCACTCGCGACTAGGCTCTCACGTCATTGTTGACAGTCATAACTTTGAAGTCGTAGATAATTTCATCTATCTTGGAACCAGCGTAAACACCACCAACAATGTCAGCCTAAAATCCAACGCAGGATAACTCTTGCCAACAGGTGCTACTTCGGACAGAGTAGGCAATTGAGAAGCAAAGTCCTCTCTCGACAAACAAAAACCAAACTCTATAAGTCACTCATAATTCCCGTCCTGCTATATGGTGCAGAGGCTTGGGCGATGACAACAACCGATTAGTCGACGTTGCGAGTTTTCGAGAGAAAAATTGTGCGAAAGATTTATGGTCCTTTGCGTATTGGCCACGGCGAATATCGCATTCGATGGAACGATGAGCTGTACGAGATATACCACGACATTGACATAGGTCAGCGAATTAAAAGACAGCGGCTACGCTGGCTAGGTCATGTTGTCCGAATGGATGAAAACACTCCAGCTTTGAAAGTTTTCGACGCAGTACCCGCCGGGAGAAGCAGAAGAAGAGGAAGGCCTCCACTCCGTTGGAAAGACCAAGTGGAGAAGGACCTGGCTTCGCGTAAGCGGTGTCTACGCCAATTAAGAAGAAGAAGCATGGTTTTCTTTTATTTTATTTCAATTTCCCACCGATTCCAATCATTTGTTTCCTTTATAGTATATTTTTTTAGTCGCATTAACTTAACACTTTTCTTAAAAGTTCTAAAAATCACTTTCTGCTGGATTCCAACAAAAATAAATTTTAACATTTATGTACTTGCAACACAAATACATATGATACATGTGGTAAGTGGCATGTACACAAAATAACATTTTTTGCAATCTAATCGTGAAATAATTCGATTGAATTAGCATTAATTAAAATAAAATAAATTCTTCTATGTGTGTGTGCGAAGGCTCACATAACATTTACGAGCAACTACTATGCAACATTTACAGCTAAGTCGGCTACACTGCGAACGCGCTTTTAAACATTAAAGTCACCTAATTGGGTGTTACAAAATGTTGCCAAGTTGTTGCCTGCCACCACTTTAACCGCTGCAACAGTGCCACCTTGCTATAACGGCATTTCAAGAGCATATTTAAGTTTGCATGGGTGTGTGCTCGTGCATGGGGTTGTGTGCTAATGTGACATATGTTAATTGCAGTTGCCGAACTTTTGCAACACACCGCAATAAACACACAGAAATGCGTCTACGTATATGAGTGTGGAGCAAGTTTTCGTTAAAGCGGCAACAGAGTACTGAAAGGATATGAAGTTTGTTGCAGTTGTTGCTTATTTAGGGTCACACCGCATCACACAAAAACTCACATACATAATTGTAAGTGCATCCATTTGTATTCCAATGCTATTCAGCGATCACCATCAGCAAAGTGTCTGCATTGATTCACATAATGCTCTCAAATCAAGCGCCGGTTTGCATGTGTGTGTGTGTCTGCCTCGCTGATGTATTTATTTAGCGCAATATTCGTACCTTCGTACCTCAGTGACCCAATTAACAACACTTTGTGGCTATGTGCATTGATCTATAGCCCTCACCACATCCACATAAGTGTCAAGCTGCATTGGCAAACTTGTGGTCGTTCGTTGTTGGGCGCGCGCCTGTGTATACTTGTATGTATAGTGTATAATGCCTTGTCGGACAATCATATAATACTAAGCGCCGATTGTGGCAGGTAAACAATCGCCAAGATGGATTTGTGGAATGAGTGGCGAGTAAAGGTTTAAGGGGTAAGTTTAATTCTTAGGTTAGCTCTTTAACTGTTTTGCTTAAAAAATGAGTTATTTTAATTCTTACTCTCATAATACTATTATCTACAAAAAACAAAGAAAGCACTTGAATATTGGTTTAAAATATATTTACCGAAATGAAACAATAAATCACTTTTGGTGCTTTGGTCAAAATAAATTCGGCTATGTCTGTACTCAGTGTTTATCGATGGTATCGTGAATTCAATCAGTGTTGTAGATCAGTCCAAGATGAATTCGGTTAAGATCGTTAATATCAGTAGTCGGTTCGGAAGCAATTGATGTGGCTCCCAAACTAATATTGCCAAAATGTCATGTGACCGGTCGTGAAATTAAGACAACCATAGGCATTTGTAAGACACATACATTAAATATTTCATGAAATCAGAAAAACCAACCACCAAATACTCTTCACCGATCACTCTTCATCACGACAATGTGAGCTGTCACTCATCGAAGGAAACAACTGCATTTTTGAGCGCTCGAAACATCGATTAGATGAGTCACATTATCGTAGTTAAAAATTAACCAAAAGTCCAGTGATATCCAACGTATTGCTTCACGTGGACATATCACAATGCTCAAATAATATATCTTTTGAACCTCTTAATCCTTTGGAATGAACCCAATGGTAAACATACCACGGCAATCGAAGAAAACGATGAGCAGCACTTTGATTTTTGACCATATTTCACGTGGTTTTTTCGATTTCGGTTAATTTTTGGAATGTCGTTCGATAGATTGTTGGACAGTTCCGATGTTATGATCATAAACCCTCGTTTCGTCGCCAGTAAAGATACGTTTGATGAATGTAAAGCTTTAGTTAATTGGTCAATTGTCTCTTTTGAGGTCTCTATTAGGCTTTGTTGCAAAAACATAAAGCAAAATGTCGTTGGTTGATCCATAAGAGCTTTTGCGATCCTCTGCTTTCTCTCTGAGGCCATTTCGACAAACTTCAAATACAGTTTCTGCAACCTTTCCATTTTACCGTCATTAACAGAGATGGATAGACAACTCGTGTGAAGCAAGTTTTCGATGACTTCACGGCTGTGGAAAAAATTTATCCATTTCATTCAGTTTTGTTTAGATGATGTATCATATACATTCAAGTATATATATATTAGGTAGTTAAAAAAACCTTTTCGTGTTTTGTCAATAGAAGTTGAAAAAACTTACAGCTGTTCAAAATTGGGTGAAAATAATGAAAAAAATCGCTCTTTTGAAATTTTTGTATAAGAAGGGAAAGAATTCCACGCAAGCCACCAATGAAACTTTTGAAGTTTACGGAGACAATGTTGTTCGTGTAGCACAACAATGGTTCGCTCACTTCCGTTCTGGGAATTTCGAAATTTTGATTTACACTGATGGAATAATGTCTCTATTTATTAATTACTAGAGGACCCGTCCACGCTTCACTGTGGTTGATATATAGATAATACTACTATTACCATATATATGATTTCTATTAGTTGGATTATAACTATTACTTAATGAGATATAGCATTTTTGTGAATCAACTTGTGTTAGTTTACAAAAAATGGATCATAAAGCATTTCGGTTGTTAATTAAGCATTGCCTTTCAGGGGAAAATACTGTTGAATTTGGGCTCAGGGAAATCCACTGTTGAAAAGATATTTGCTAAGCTGGAAACAGGCGAATCGAGGACAAAGATGCTCTAAAGATTCGAAAGCAATGTGCAAAGAGGGTGCCTCGCAAGTTCATAATCCAATAAAAACAACGAATAACTGATACTGAGAAGTATTTGAGTGCTCTTTAATCGTAATAAAAGCGAATTCTGGCGTCGGTGTGTGTCGACTGTCATTTTAGTGAACTGCATATGATGAACCGGTTCTTAGGCGTGGAAAGACGAAAAAATCGGATGGAAAGGTCATGACATCAGTCTTTTTGGATACACGTGGTATAATACATACTCAATTACTGATTACCGAGCCAGTTATAATCTATTTCACTGCGTGTTTTGTTGCAGTTATTTTCTACTATTCCAAATACTTAGCAATTGTAATATTTTTGAAGAAGAATCTGTATAAAACTGTATGCATATATTCAAATGATTCCTACAAACATGAATTTTGAACAAATGCTTATGATTTGAAACATAAGTAAATTTTGTATTTATGAGTTGTATTAAATTTTGATATACAGACATAAAATTTATCCTATGTCCTTACCCTGGTTCTAGGCTACTTCCCCACCAATTTTCAGCCAAATCGGTTTAGCCGTTCTTCAGTCATAAATGGTGTAACTAACAACAACTTTCTTTTATATATGTGACCTGGTCTACGGAAAGGGGGCTTAGGTGTCAAAAAATCAATTTTCACTTTTTAGTTGATTCGGATGGAAGATGCATCTTCACGTGATAGAATCCAAAACGTCATAACTTGTTTGAACAACTTTATGGAAAAAACAAAATACATTGAATTATAAGCTATAAAGACATGATTATACACTAGAATAACGTATTATGGGCCAAAAATAATAATGCTGAGTAGTTTATGTATTTTCCTTTGTTGTCGTTTTCTTTGAGATCTTTTTACGTGTTGATCCTGAGGAAGATGGACCTGGTTGCTCGTCTGGTTTGAGAACATCTTCACTAGTTTTTGCCTTCCGTTTCTTCGATGGCAAATCTTTCGGCAATGGAGCCACAATATCTACTTTAGATATATCTGAAACAAAGCTGCGAAGATTTTGATTGATGTACCACTGACGTTCCAAAGATAAACCGGCTGGTTGTATAACTTTCGGCATTTCAGGATCGATAGGTTTTAACAGAAGCTTAAAGGACTGCACTTCTTCACTGTCTGCGAATTTCTTTGTTTCTACACAATCTGTAGAGATTATGAAATGATGGAATTGCGTTATTCCAACAAGTGGCGATACAGCTTTATTATAACCCCCAGGTGATGATGCCTCGACACACGTAAATCTGCATACGTGTCAATGTTACTGACAGCATACTTACTTTTGAAAATACCGAAGTAACGATCAGGCGCGAACTTAGTGTGCCCTGTAAGTAGAAAATTGAGTAAAATAGTTTTGTTAAGACCCCGAGCCAAACGCCATTGCAGATATGATAGCACAGTGTTATTCTCATTCTGCCCAACACAATTGTCACAGAAAAGAACGAGTGTTTCAATGTCTTTATAGTAGGTTTCCAGGTGATAATGCAGGATGCTCACAACACAGTTCGGTCCTTTACCAACGTCATCTTTTTCGTCAAGCATGTAATTGTATTGTAAAAAAAAAATTATAAGTAAGATCCTGTAAAGGCGAGCAATTTGAGTTCCTATGATTCAGTTTGAAATTCTAACCTGAACTTTTTGTTTTTCGTCTGTAATTCCGAAGACTCCGCAACTCTTGGTTGCTTTGAAGTATGCTGTACCAGATTGTTGTGGACTGACAGGGTAGTGAACGGTTTTGGCAAAATCAAATGACAGAACGACTACTGTAGGGTCAGTATTTCTACACCAACTTTGATAATATTCTGGTTGATTTCGGGCTTGGTGGAGGTGATCAAGAAATTGATTAAGCTTCTGTTCGCGTTCAATGTCAGTAACACCTTTGGCTTGCGCAATCGATATTGCGTTTCCTAATAAAAGAAAAAATACTGAATTTAATCTCAACGTTTGATACAACTATAATATGAGCAAATAATGAGCTTGCCGTTGACTTACCACGGCAGACATCGCAGAGATCATCCGCTGGTTTTATAACTGTAACGTAGGTTATGTATTTGGAACATATCCGTCGAAAACTGCGATTACTCATCTTCAATTCATCATCACTGAGTGAAGAAATGTATTTTCGATAAATTGAGGACTTCGTCTCGCTGGATGGCAGTTTCATTATCCGAAAATCCTTAAATTTTGGGAGTCGTCCGGGCAGTGGAAGAGCCATCAAATCAGCTATAGACTCCATGAATTTAACAGCTTTTTCGATGTCAGCCGGTCTAAATGACTTTGGATGTGTACTCGGTTTATTTGCCATTCCGTGTTGTCGCACTGTTACACCCTGTGCGGCAAAATGACGTACTAAATGTTCGTAACGCTTCTTCCCACACGCATGCACAAAAAGGAAAAACGAACGACAAACAGGTACTGTGTAGAAGGTAAATGTAATTTTATGCCTCATAACTTCTGTATCCTGTCTCTGTCCATATTTCTTCTGCCCAGCAAGCTTTGCGTATACACTTTCTAGCTTTTCGTTACTCATAATTCCAGCTTCGATATGACTTCTTCTTCTTCTTAATTGGCGTAGACACCGCTTACGCGATTATAGCCGAGTTAACAACAGCGCGCCAGTCGTTTCTTCTTTCCGCTACGTTGCGCCAATTGGATATTCCAAGCGAAGCCAGGTCTTTCTCCACTTGGTCCTTCCAACGGAGTGGAGGTCTTCCTCTTCCTCTGCTTCCCCCGGTGGGTACTGCGTCGAATACTTTCAGAGCTGGAGTGTTTTCGTCCATCCGGACAACATGACCTAGCCAGCGTAGCCGCTGTCTTTTAATTCGCTGAACTATGTCAATGTCGTCGTATATCTCCTACAGGTCATCGTTCCATCGAATGCGATATTCACCGTGGCCAACGCGCAAAGGAGCATAAATCTTTCAAAGAACCTTTCTTTCGAAAACTCGTAACGTCGACTCATCGGTTGCTGTCATCGCCCAAGCCTCTGCACCATATAGCAGGACGGGAATTATGAGAGACTTATAGAGTTTGGCTTTTGTTCGTCGAGAGAGGACTTTACTTTTCAATTGCCTACCCAGTCCGAAGTAGCACCTGTTGGCAAGAGTTATCCTGCGTTGGATTTCTAGGCAGACATTGTTGGTGGTGTTTACGCTGGTTCCAAGATAGACGAAATTATCTACAACTTCAAAGTTATGACTGTCAACAGTGACGTGAGTGCCAAGTCGCGAGTGCGACGACTGTTTGTTTGATGACAGGAGATATTTCGTCTTGCCCTCATTCACTGCCAGACCCATTTGTTTTGCTTCCTTGTCTAGTCTGGAGAAAGCAGAACTAACGGCGCGGGTGTTAAGGCCGATGATATCAATATCATCAGCATACGCCAGCAGCTGTACACTCTTATAAAAGATGGTACCTTCTCTACTAAGTTCTGCAGCTCGAACTATTTTCTCCAGAAGCAGGTTGAAAAAGTCACACGATAGCGAATCGCCTTGTCTGAAACCTCGTTTGGTATCGAACAGCTCTGAGAGGTCCGTCCCGATTCTGACGGAGCTCTTCGTGTTACTCAACGTCAGTTTACACAGCCGTATTAGTTTTGCGGGGATACCAAATTCAGACATCGCGGCAAAGAGGCAGTTCCTTTTCGTGCTGTCGAAAGCAGCTTTGAAATCGACGAAGAGGTGGTGTGTGTCGATTCTCCTTTCACGGGTCTTTTCCAAGATTTGGCGAATGATGAATATCTGGTCGGTTGTTGATTTTCCAGGTCTGAAGCCACACTGATAAGGTCCAATCAGTTTGTTGACGGTGGGCTTTAATCTTTCACACAATACGCTCGATAGAACCTTATATGCGATGTTGAGGAGGCTAATCCCACATTAGTTGGCGCACGGTAGTTGGCGCAGTCTCCTTTTTTATGGATTGGGCATAGCACACTTAAATTCCAATCGTTGGGCATGCTTTCGTCCGACCATATTTTACAAAAAAGCTGATGCATGCTCCTTATCAGTTCTTTGCCGCCGTGTTTGAATAGCTCGGCCGGTAATCCATCGGCCCCCGCCGCTTTGTTGTTCTTCAGGCGGGTAATTGCTATTCGAACTTCTTCATGGTCGGGCAATGGGACGTCTGCTCCATCGTCATCGATTGGGGAATCGGGTTCGCCTTCTCCTGGCGTTGTGCGTTCTCTGCCATTCAGAAGGCTGGAGAAGTGTTCCCTCCAAAATTTGAGTATGCTCTGGGCATCGGTGACTAGATCACCTTTGGGGGTTCTACAAGAGTACGCTCCGGTCTTCAAACCTTCTGTAAGCCGCCGCATTTTTTCGTAGAATTTTCGAGCATTACCCCTGTCGGCCAGCTTATCAAGCTCTTCATACTCAAGAATTTCGGCCTCTTTCTTTTTCTGTCTGCAGATGCGTCTCGCTTGCCTCTTCAATTCTCGGTATCTATCCCATCCCGCACGTGTTGTGGTCGATCGTAACGTTGCGAGGTAGGCAGTCTGTTTTCTCTCCGCTGCGGCGCGGCACTCCTCGTCGTACCAGTTGTTCTTTTGCACTTTCCGAAAACCAAGGGTTTCGGATGCAGCTGTACGTAAGGAGTTTGAAATGCCGTCCCACAGTTCCCTTATACCGAGTTGTTGATGAGTGCTCTCAGAGAGCAGGAGTGCAAGCCGAGTAGAAAATCGTTCGGCAGTCTGTTGTGATTGCAGCTTTTCGACGTCGAACCTTCCTTGTGTTTGTTGGCGTGCGTTTTTTGCTGCACAGAGGCGGGTGCGAATCTTCGCTGCGACAAGATAGTGGTCCGAGTCGAATTCTCATTCTGCTCAACACAATTTTCACGGAAAAGAACGAGTGTTTCAATGTCTTTATAGTAGGTTTCCAGGTGATAATGCAGGATGCTCACAACACAGTTCGGTCCTTTACCAACGTCATCTTTTTCGTCTAGCATGTAATTTTACAGTAAAAAAAAAATTATAAGTAAGATCCTGTAAAGGCGAGCAGTTCCTATGATTCAGTTTGAAATTCTAACCTGAACTTTTTGTTTTTCGTCTGTAATTCCGAAGACTCCGCACCTCTTGGTTGCTTTGAAGTATGCTATACCTGGTTGTTGTGGACTGACAGGGTAGTGAACGGTTTGGGCAAAATCAAATGACAGAACGACTGCTGTAGGGTCAGTATTTCTACACCAACTTTGATAATATTCTCGTTGATTTCGGGCTCGGTGGAGGTGATCAAGAAATTGATTAAGCTTCTGTTCGCGTTCAATGTCAGTAACACATTCGGCTTGCGCAATCGATATTGCGTTTCCTATTAAAAGAAAAAATCCTGAATTTAATCTCAACGTTTGATACAACCATAAAATGAGCAAATAATGAGCTACTTACCACGGCAGACATCGCAGAGATCTTCCGCTGGTTTCATAACTGTAACGTAGGGTATGTATTTTCACCATATCCGTCGAAAACTGCGATTACTCATCTTCAATTCGTCATCACTGAGTGAAGAAATGTATTTTCGATAAATTGAGGACTTCGTCTCGCTGGATGGCAGTTTCATTATCCGAAAATCCTTAAATTTTGGGAGTCGTCCGGGCAGTGGGAGAGCCATTAAATCGGCTATAAGGGTTGTCTCTCATCCGAGGCTGGTTATACTTTTTCACTCGGGGTGTTTTTTACGTGGCGGGTCCCAAACCCAGCGCACAACCCTATGCAGGGGATGTTTCGCCTTCTCACGTTAGCTCGCCTTCAAACGGATGTTCTTAGGCTACCCAGAGGATACTTGGTCAAAGACCGGAAGTAGTGAGCTGCTTGAGCCATATGTAAAAGAATCGTTTCTGGCCATTCCCAAGTGAATGGCGATCAGAGAACTTTCCTCACTTGCGTGAACTTCTACACATGACTCCATCCTCCTGTGACTTAGTATCACTAAATCAAGTTCATTTTTCGACATCTCTGAACAATTGTTCCGCGTTCTCTCGCTCATTTCCCGTGGTATCAGTGTATGAAATTTATTATTACAACAATCTTTTGACAGGAATTTTGTTACCAGCTCCTCCTCCTTTACTTCAACAACAGACAGGTCAATCTTAACAAAAGTTTGTTCGGTATCATCTTCTGCCTGAGATACACATACTTCGTCTTCATCATAATCGCTCTCTTCATTGTTTTCATCATTGTCCTTTTGAAAAACATGAATGAATGAAATATTGTCCGTATACGGCACTGAACTCCTCATCCACACTCATGTTTCATTTCATGCGAAATGCAAAGACGATAATCAACAGAAACACTTACACAAATGTGATAACAGAACATCCGGAAAGAGAGACTAACGAAAACAAGACAACAGCAGCTGCGCGGTATTAGAGTAAACGTCACTTCTTCAGTGTTACTTTTTTAAATGTTCCACACTAGCAACTTACACGATGAACTATAATAATATTCCGACGTCCATGAAGCCTCTGGAAAGGAGAACAATTAATGAGATAACGACAAACTGACGAAGCGAGTTGTTAGGTAGGTACGTAGACAAGGTCACATATATAGATGTGAGGTTTTTTTACTGTTTTTCTTGAAGAAATGAAATATTCAAAATTTGAAAAAAAATCTTATTATTTGAAATATAATTTTTGTATTTATGAGTTGTATTAAATTTTGACATAAAGAGATAAAAGGTATCCTATGTCCTTACCCTGGTTATAAGCTACCTCCCCACCAATTTTCAGCCAAATCGGTTTATAATCCTAATATATATATCATATACATACATAGTATATATATAAGGGTGATTCAAAAAATTTTTTTTTTTCGTTTGGTACTCGGAAAAATAGGTTCCTAGACACCTCTAAGAAAGCCTCTCCAAGCATGAGTTCTTAATTGTAACGGGAAGGTCCTCCTACATACTGTTTTCTATTTTTTCTTATTATCAGGTAGAAAAATTTATATCTCGCTTCCAACTACTTGAAAAAATATCTTGTTCCTTAGATTTTGTAGGAAATTGAATGCTCTACAAAAAAGGTCTACTATGATTTTTTCGTAAACCTAACCGTTTAAAAGATATTAACAGTTAAATTTTGATTATTTTTGGGAATTTTTTTTATTTCTTATGAATTTTATAACTCAAGGCAAAAAAATCATTATGAATGATGAAACTCATAGGTTTTTGGAGAGGCGTTCTTAGAGGTGTCTAGGAATCATTTTTTTCCGAGTACCAAACGAAAAAAAAAATTTCACCCTAATACGAGAATATATATCATATGCCTAGAACATATATATATATATATATTTATTTATTTAGATATATTAATTTCGAAGCCACCAAGTTCTGATAATTATTATATTATTCAGTTATCTTGCTTGACAACATCTTCCCATAAAACAGCGCTTATTCAGGCAATAAACGCCATTTTACTTTTGCTGCCAATACACATGTTCTCTAAGCAACTGGCATCGAAGTCAAGTCCTCGACTGAAGGAATTTTCCCTATTAGTCGCTTGTAATAAGGGGCATTCTAAAATACTACGTCAGTTTCACTTTCTACCTAATATCACGGATTTTAATCCTACAGAATTTTACATAAATTGGTCTTACCTTTTAGTAAAGAGTGGGAAATGGTCAGGGATATAGCAATAAAACCTATACGAATGCTTGCGAACTAGGTAAGCAAGTGAGAGATCGCAGCAATTAAAGAAAACCTTCTTGTTCTGACACTTATATAAAGAAAGCCAAGTGGCTTTGAAATCACTAAAGTCTTTTAAGATTGCATCAAAGATCTTATTTGACGATAAACCTGCAATGGGTTCCAGGAGTTAGGGACATCCCTGGTAACTGAAAAGCAGATGAACTACCCAGAGCAGTTACCACCATAAAACTAGACTACGGAACCGAGGTACAGACCGTCATTCTACCTACCTACTTACCTATGAGCTTAGCCTCCTTAACTTAGAGAAGTTATGGAACTATTTCATTTTTCAACTAACCACATAGTAAAAACCTTGAGCTGAACACAAACATGCACACATGGTACACAATGCAATGCTCATGCGAAAATTTCCATTATTGCCTTCTAGCTCTTTTCCTCGCGTCAATTCGACCTCCGCACAACGCTCAGACGCAACAGTTGACACCAACCTGACTGAGCGAATGAAGCTACGAGTGAGGTAATGTGCTATTGTTGCTGCGGCATAAAGAGAAATATCATCATTATGCGTGGCATGCCGCAGCAAAACTAAATCATTCGCTAAAATGATGTGGCTCAGCTGGAACGTCAAGCAAACGAACGTTGAGGACATTAATAAAAGCGACAACAGCTCTGACAGTAACCACAATGGTGGGAAAAATATTTCGGCAAAAATTGCGAATCGTGAATCATAAATCGGCGGCTCTCCAGATGCACAAACACACGTGAAAATGCGCGGGTACGAGTTTAAGCGCGACGGCGCTGGGTCCGGTGCCACATGGCGTATACATAATGTGATTTGATGATGGGTTAGCTGGCGGCGACAATGCGACAGCCGCGCAAGTATAGCAAGTAAAACAACAACAACGCACAAAGAAAGTTAAAAATGCGGCAATTTGCTTACGCGTTGCAACAACAAGAAAGTGGTATACGCAAAAATAACAACAACATATGCATGTGTATGCTTTAACAGCTGTTGCAAGCTGTTGTTTCCGTACATACGTATGTTTACGCGTCGCGAAAAATCATTGTATTCCATATGTTTGTTTGTACGTATGCCAGGGCTAACGGCAGCTGTTGCATAGCCGCGAGCAGCCATGCATGATTGCAAGGTAATGTCAGCCCTGCCGCAGTAACACAAGTCCGCCCTTTCAATGCAGCCATGCTGTGCTGTTGCATGCAACATCGATTTAGTATTGCGGTAGCTGATAAATTGTTGGACGCTCTCATATGTCCACGTATGTGTATGTGTGCTGGGGTCTCTGTTTATGCCTTAATACCTGGAAATTTACGGTTACTGAGGCTGAATTTGGAAAAGCAGAAACAACAAATTCAAGTGGCAGCAACACGGAATTGTTTCACTTTGAGTTTAATGTCATTGAAAAGAGCACTTATGTTTTTATTTTTGTAATGAAAATCTCACAGGTGGCTTGTTGAATGCATTCAAGGTGCAACAACAGCAACAAACAAAGTGATGAGTTTTTACTCGATTTTACCTTATATTCTGCTTGCCACTAAGAATTATTCGCGCTTTAGCTTTTAAGGTTTAATAAGTAGCAATGATCATATGAAGACTCATCCTCAGACAACTATTTCGAGTACTTATACAAGTATGTCATAAGTTGTTGATGTCAAATGTTGTTATTATTATAATAGTAATGAACAGCATTCCAACTCTGAAGTGTTATGAAGAATAAACAAGAAAAACCATTAACTGTGGTTGCACCAAAGCTATAATATCCCTCACATTAAATTTTGTATAACATAAAAGTATATAAACAGATCATTGTTCTGATTTTGATCGCTCAGTTTGTGTGAGTGCTATATGCTATAGTGGTTTGATCTGAACAATATGCTTGAAAATTATAGTAATGCCTTGAATAATAATTTGTGTCAAATTTCGTGAAGATATCACGACAAATGAAAAAGTTGGACATTCAACGACTTGACTCTGATAATTCTTTTTGTAAGACAGCTATATGTTATCGTATCTGCACGATTTCTTCGGAGAGTTTAGTGATGCATTGGGTAATAATCGCTCTCTAGTTCAATGAAGATACCCTTTCAAATAAAATAATTTTTTATACAAGGACTTCAGTTTGATCGGTCAGTTTTGTGAAAGTTAATGCTATACTATAGCACTTGATTCCGATCTATGAAAGACAATGGACATATGTAAAATGTCAGACCGATATCTCCAAAACTGAGGAACTAGTTCGCATATATACAGCCTGGCAGACAGATAGACTAAATCGATATAGCTCGTCATGCTGAAGTTTTCTTCTGGGTGTAAAAAACTTCGTGGCCAACCTAATATACAATGTGCTGCGTTTAGCAAGAAACTTAGAGCATGATTGAAGGTTATGGAAAAGTGTACAAGTCCGTATAAAATATCGAGACATTTCCTTTGGCATCGAGTGAGTTCTAGATAAGATCTGAGCGGAATTGCAGAAAACTGTATTGCTGATTTTCTCACTCAGTCAGGTACTTCAGTAACGCGAACTGTAGAGAATTGGAACGGTTTTGCAATTCACTACTGAATGGCTAACCCTGAGGCGAGCTCAGTAGGCTTCGGTCAGCTACTAGTTGGAATACAATCGCATGATCCTTTTGATCCAGAGAAAACACTAAGATGACTAGTGAGCAGTTGGCTTTCAGTAAAGTTTGCCCTTCAATAGCTGCAGGAGTTCTAATTGGACACGACCAATCGCTTTTCATGCGCTAAGATTGAAAACTTTATTGAATGCCAGTTGCATGAGCTGCTTGGAGCAAAGTGATATAGTCATCTCGAGACTTCCCTCTCATCTTTCCAGATTTTGCTACATCTACGATAAAATAACTCAGATATCTTGCTTTTAGTCGAAATGGAAATAAAGCATCTAAGCAGATTTGTACTGTGTTCAAGGCGCTTTGTCGAGAACTAAAATTCAATACAGCAGTTTTCATCTGGTTTCAAAAAGACCTGTATACAGCAGTCCACTTGTTAGCCCCAATCTTGGGATCAGAAATCTCGTCGACCCTATCCTAACCAGGCCCCAGGAAAGTTTTCTTCGGTCTGGAGCTCCAAAAATCTACTCAGCCTTTGAATTGAATTAATCCTGTCTTCAATTATACAACTATCACACCACCACCGTCTAATATGTGATGTCCATTTCAATTTCAAGCCATTTTTGGTACAGAACTGCCAGGTCAGGAGCTCTTTAGTCATTTATATAAAGAATTTGGTAGACCATGTTCAAAACTGTATAATTTGTAACGATCGCGCAAGGCATGTTGGCCAAAATTAACTATAAATTAGATACGGAAGCATGACGAATAAGTCCATACAGTAGTACCTTCCTATATGGTAACAATAGGATGTCATCAATACCATAAAATGTATATTTTTGACCTAAGCGGCTTTTATAAAAACTCTGAAACCCCAAGTTTATGTCTCTAGATAGAGGTAATAACGACTACTTAATTATTGGGGTGGGTAACTTCGGTTCGAGAAATAACGATTTTCAACTTCGAGTATAAAGATTTCGTGACAGTAACGAATCAATGATGAGTAATTACAGTTCACACACCGATCGTCACATACTCAACAGGGCGTTCAAAAAAGAAACATCAAGCTGACTCATTTTAGCCTCCATCTGTGCTCTTTGTATTGTAAGTTGATTTTGCTAAAACACAATTTGCCTTGGCTTTTCAATTTCGGCTCGGTAATATTTTGTGACTCTCGATTGTCGGCATTTTCTGTGCCGGTCCATCCAAATAGAACTTTTGATATGAAGAAGATGTCTGAATCTGCTGCTTTATTAAGCCCTAAAGTATGATAAGTCCTGCAATATCAAGCCAGCTATAAGTGAAATGGTTTCTCTGTATAATAACTTGAAAAATGTTTTCTGCCGCTATAGCAACTGCAATAGCAGTAGAAACAAAGAAAATATAAATGATTGTTTTAAGAGAGCGCAACATTTGACCAAATTTAAGGCTCAACAATCTGTCAGCTGGACGAATTGTGGTTTCTAGTTTGGCCACCTGTCTTTTAATTGGTACGCTCCTGTTATCTTATGAGTAAATATGAACTTGAAAAATGATTAAACACACAGATCTGTTTTTATAAAATTTAACTGAAATTTCCATCTAAGCTGAAATTTCTCAAGTGAAGGAAATACTTTAAGTCCCAGGAGCGTGAGGTTGTACTAATTGACCTCTTTATTGCTTTTATAAATAAAAAGAGAGACCCTCGAGATCTTCAACCAATCAATATTAACAACAAAAACAAAAAAAACGTTATACGTATATACCCTTCACAGGTGCATTTCTTTTAGTAACTATGTGTTCAGTTTATATTGAATCTATATGCTATAGTAATCCGATCTGAACAATTGTTTCGGAGATTATATTACTACCTTAAGCAGTAATCCATGTCAAATTTCGTGAAGGTACCACTTCAAATGCGAAAGTTTTCCGTACAAGCCATTGATTCCGATCGTTCGGTTTCTATGGTAGCAATATGATATAGTAAGACGATCTGAATAATTTTTCGAAGATTACATTGTTGCCTTAGAAAATAATCTATACGAAATTTCGTGAATATATCTTGTTAAATGCAAAAGTTTTCCACACAAGAATTTTTTTCCGATCGTTCAGTTTGTATTTCAAATTTCAAATTTCAAAATGATATCTTAAAAACTGAGGGACTGGTTTGTATATATACAGACAAACGGACGGACGGACAGACGGCCATACACGTCACACATGTGCGTTCGATCTGTATGAAATCGTTTCGCCATACACGACATACAAATCCATTTT
>NC_052501.1:50479224-50575771 GCF_016617805.1 Bactrocera tryoni
AAAAATAAAGTCGTGACGACAGGTCATACCAACGCAGTTCCTTTTGTTTCATTATAATCTGATACACTTACCTCAAATGAACTGAAGAAGTTGAAGGTAGAAATGTCATGTCCGAACAAAAGCTCTGCCGACAGAAATGTCTCAACTATGGATCGAAGAGATTCTACTAATAACACAAAAAATAAGAGTAAGCCAATTATTTAATACAGCTTATGGTCAACATTTCATAGGTGTAGAGTGAGGTTGAACTAAGTAAGCAGAAAACACATATTTTAAGAATTTAGCTCTGTATTCTGTTGTCCCAATTTAAAAAGGCGGTCATCCTAAACTGCATGGGCGGATGGTGGATCTTGCGTTTGCTTGGTGGTACATTCTTCGTCTTTAATCGTCAAGCTCAGAACGAATAGCATCTGATACAGTCAATGGCACTTTAAGAACGCTGGGCAAATACAGAACATAACTATTTCATTCTAACGCATTGACACACCAAGTCTACACAATAATGAAAATATGTTTGCATAACATTTTATTTTGAGCGATAGTACAAAGTGATCTACTAATAATAGTGATGTTCTTCGAAACGATATTCAGTTACATACATGACATTAAAGGCCCGGCCTCAAACTAATTATATGCGACATACCTATAACATACTCGGTGGCAGAGGTGAATAAGCGCTCACAGCTTGAATGAGTTCAACCATTTAATTGACAATTATGCCTTCAACTGCATAACAAAGATTTTTTAAAACAATGTCCAACGAAAACTGCTTAAGGAGAATCAAAAATATCGAAATGTCTTCCTTCATAACACAGTTTCGGGTTTTCGGTCAAACTCTTAATAACCAAGTTATACACATGCACACTTTATTTGTTGTTAGTGTTAACAACAACGGCTACCTGCTTCTACTAACTAATCTGCACCTGGTGACCACTTAAGCGCTCAACAACATCGTATGTTCATAAAGATATGAACATGAAAGTTTTGTAACCTTAAGATAGAATTATATATACAAAATTATATTTTTGACACAACTACATTAATACATAAAAATATACATGTAAACAATAAATTAAATAAAAAGTATATACAGTCCACTAAATGTCAAGTGCAATGGTAAGCAACAAAATTGTAATATGAGACTTGCTCATAAAAATGTGAAAATCGTTGCACATAAAAGAAAACTCATAAATTAGAGTATACATAATACTAATATTAAAATACAAAATATACATACTCGAAATATTAATGCACACAAGCAACAGATAAGAAAGTATCAAGCGTGTGTACGTATGTGTATAAGTACGTTAGATGCACTAATCTAAAAAACTATAAAATATCAATGCGTTGGTATCTGAAAAATGCAATAAAAATATAATACACATGTGTATGCACACTAAGCATACACACATATACATATATACATAGTTAAGAAATTAGAATTAAGAAATGTATTGAGGGAAGAAATTTTAATAAAGAAAACCAGAGTCAAAAGTGAACTCTCACAGTACAGACTTAAGCAAAGACTGTCTTAATCTGTTCATCGTATAACATAAGCGCAAACATACAGGGTGTTCTAATAAGAGAGATATGACTTTTTTAAAACAGCACAGCAATTCTTAAAGAAATTAATTATGTTTTTAATTTAATTTAATAGCAAATTCGATGAACACAATTTTCGAATACTTTTTCCACTAAATCAAGTCATATGTCATGAAAACACTTTCAATCTTGAATTCTAAAGCCATTGGCCTCCAAATTCAATGTCACAATTTCTGGAAATAATCGGATCTCCAAGCCTTTTTCTCAATAATTCTGTTGTTGCACGTGCTAAGTGTGAATCAATTCTTCCAATTGCGACCATAAAAAGTTGGTTATCGTCGATCTATACCGCTCTAAAATTGAGAGGCACAGTATCACCAGCATTATTTCGAAAGAAGTACAGACAGATGCACATAGGAGCATTTACCCTCAAAAACCGGACGAAATTGAAAATTACAAACTTCAGGGATGGTACTCAAAATTGATTTTTTTTGGTACCTAAATAACCGTTCTACAATGAACCGATTAAATTAATGACCTTCAGGCCGCTATATTGCCACACAAGTAGTCGGAACCTAGACTTCGTTCAGAACGCACGTGCTTATTCGCGAAACTCTCCATTGTTCCCGAAATTGCGAGTGGTTTTTTTATTATATTATATAAAAACTAAATTTTTTTTTTAATTTTTTAGAAATTAGTGTTTTTGTTATAGTGTTGGGCGAGGTCAAGCAATGAATTATTTTTCCTAGTAAACTGCAGGGTTTCTACTTAACATATAAGCTTAAACATTTTCCCCTTCTTTCCCCCCCTTTAAAAAAAGCGCGTTGAAAAAAGTTGGTCAGTTGCATAAAATGAGTACTGATTTATCTATTTTTTGTAATAAATACTGATATTCTATACGGGTGGTATATAGATGGTATAAGGGGGCTCTATCGGAGCTGGTGTGGAAATTGGACAATGGGCGTGGCACCGTCACTTTCTGGTGAAATCCCATATCTCGGGACCCGACTGACCGATTTCGACAAAATTTGGAACGTAACATACTTGTGATATTCCTATGTCACTCTGTGAAAATGAGCGGAATCAGACTACAAACACGCCTACTTCCCATATAACACAATTTAAAATTCCATTTGATGCTTTCACTTTCCAGTACACAAATAAAGAATTAATTAATATAACGCAATAAAATTTGGTGGAAATAATCCCCTTAAAGTAAGCCACCTTTTGACCAATAATTGTCTAAATCCAACCAAAATTATTCAAGCCCCTAGGTACCGAATATGGGAACCCGATACCAATAGTTGACTTTTAACCGAAAATATCGTGCAATGTGTGAGATATGAAATTGAAATTCACACAGAATCCTTTTCTGACAATAGTATTGCAATGTGTCAAAAATGGGTTGAATCGGGTCAATACTTTCCTGACCCTCCATATACCTAATAAAAAGATTTTAGAACTTCTAGGTCACTTTATGTGGGATATATCCGCCAATATTTCAGTCAAGTCTCAATGAAAATTGCAGAACATATTTTATTCAGAACAGTGAATCTTTGCGCCTATAATAGATACAATTGCGCAAAATCTTGACCCCTTCAACACAACCACCCCACCTATATAACTATGTATTACCAAGATTTTCGGACATCCACTTGACCTTGCTCCCTATGATTGCTGATTGTATGTAAGGTACCTAAATGAAACTGAGGGAACATTTTTTTGAGAATGTGGCATATTTGTAGTATGTGGGATGAGCAAAAATAGATAAAATCTGGTCGGCACTACCCCCTTCCCAAATATATTCAATATAAAATGTTCGGTTGCACCCGAACTTAGTCCTTCCTTACTTGTTTTATTTTAATATATTGTATTATTATATTTATTCATTTTCATTCCTAAAATCACTTTAAATAATTTTGTCCGGTTTTTGAGGCCAAATGCTCCTATGTGCGATGATAGGTAATTACGTGTTTTGACTTATTAAATATGTCCGGAACGACATTAAAAACTATATCATCTTAATTAGAAAACCCTGTATATATTTAAATATTTGGCTCACAGGGGCTGGAAAGGAACTGGCGGTATGTGCTAAGCTGTAGCACAAAGAATGGTTAGACTTTACAGCTGATGCTTGAGATACATATAAAAGGAAGACTCAGAGACCAAGACAGAAAGACAGAGAAAGATCGAAAACATTGCATGTTATAGAAAACGCTGACTTAGAATTTTTTTGCTAGAAATTATTACTGTTATACTCCTTTATGTTTATGTTGTTCCAATAAAATTAGTAAATTATTTAAAACGAACCGAGTTGTTTGATTTATATAAAAATATAATATATTGCAATAATAAGTCACACTGATGCTTATTTACACATTTATCACAAAAAATTTTCAATGCCACCCTTTAAAGAAATTCCTATGTAATTAAACGTTAAAAATTAGAAGTTTGAATCTGAATGATAATAGTAATTTACACTAATGTAGAAAGTACTTGTAAAAGGCATATATAGTAAGCATCTTTCTAGAAGTTTTAGTTAAAAAACTTCAAATTTGTTTAAAATAAAAAAAGTAATTTAATAAATAAAATTATTACTATGATTTAATTTTTATTATAATATTTTTTTTTAATTTTTATTGTTTATTTATTTTTTGTAAGGTATAAATAACATTACTATAACTAAAAACATTAAATTCTTAATGACAACCTGTATTAATTTTGTTCTCAATATTTTCTTACCGAAAATAGCACATAACGCTGACTCCAATTTGAAATTCTTAGTGCGGCAATTGAATAATAAATAACTTTTATTGATTTTCATCCATTTTAAATACTGTTCTTATCGTTTTTTATTTATAACTTGCTGACCCCGCAGCCGTTGTCCTGCGTGAAATTATATGCTTTGAAATGAAAAAAAGTTGAAATTATATTGTGTCGAAAATGATTTATTTTTTTTTGGATTTTTCTACATTTTTTTAATGTAGCGCAGCTTAATAAACATAATTTTTTTGATTTCTGTTCTGGTGCGTAAATATACAAAGAAGATTGGTTTGCAACTCGTCAACACGCCACATATGTCTGGCCAATTTTCCCTGGAAATTGAATACGTTTGAAATGAAATGGCTGTCCCTTGTATTCGATAACTGCGTCATAATCAGTCGGGTTCCATTACACAGTTCCGGCGCATGAAGATTGTGAAACATAATAATGACAGATCAAACTTTGAGACGCAAATGATGCTGGGGCATACCAAGGCTCTCCAAAGAATTTGGAAATTCCACTGGATAATTTACGGTTTCGTCTTTCTTGTCAAGACGATCGATCGATTTATATTAGCGCAAACCTCCCGAAATTTGACTTTGAATCTTCCAGTATAAGTCATTAACATCGGTATTTTTGGCAACTAAAATTGCGCGTATACTCAAGCAATTGCAGTTACGATAATTTTGCCAATGTGCGGATAAACATTCGTGATGAGTTCATCTTCCGTTGAAGTGAATTGACAAAAGGGATGTGAAATTGATATCAAACCACTGGAAGTATCAACCGAAATTTGCCCATTTCCAATTCTTAGCGAATACAATGCAAAATGTCATCGGCAATGTCATTTTTTCGTATCCCATAATTAACGCGAATTTGAAGGCTGATATGTCGAAATGATCTTCGCGAAAACTATGCGAACTTCAGTGGAATGCGTAGTAACTATTGCATTGTCCTTCGTCTGTTTGCAGTGATTAGCATGTTCCAGCAAACGCAACTGCTGGCATACACAAAGCGCTTTATTGCGGTTCACATATCGACCCATTTGATACTGCTGATCTCATATTGTTCAAGGCAAATAACCGCTATGTTGCTTTCTTTGGTGACGTACTTGCAAACGTATTTGATCGATTTCACCAATCTATAATATTCAACATTGACATGAGTTTTGAATGTGAATTAGACAAAAGTGGCGAATATGGTACGATCCATATGTTTTCAACTTCGATGTGTTGTTAACGTCTATATTCACGCCTCTAAATGCTAAATGTTCTGCCATTGTCGTCTGGTCAGCGACGTCGATACAGTGAATATCCATCATATCCCATTTCCGTTTCCGAAAGAAAAGAACATGAGTAGTGTTTCGTGCATTTATTGTCAGACATGCAAACCAAAGTGGGATTGTAAGTTTCCCAAAGTCCATGAACCATATTGGTTTTCACCACTTCGCATAATTCTGGATCTATCTCTGAATCAGGAATTTCCGCTGAAATGATTTCATCAATTTGATCTGGTGTAATCATAATCCGCATCCAAAGAAGAATGCGTGCGTGCGTCAACACGCAACAGAATACATTCAGCATCTATCAGCACCATATATACCATAGGTTGCTTCAAGATAAAGACCGTCACACATTGCAGCCATTGTTTAAAAAGTCGTGCTATGATATCATTACGATCGCTAACTGATTGACCGCGATCCATAATTCCGCACGTATGTCATCGCATTTTGGGAGTACTTCTTGCCTTTTTTGGGCTGCCATACGTTGATGGCAAAAAGAACGCCGACAAATATTAGCGCGACCTCTTCGTAGCTTCGTAACAAATTTCAATCAGTAATTGATCACTTCGTCTGAAACACACATAAAGTTTTCACTGAATAATTTTCAATAATTTTTCCTTTGGATAGCCGGAATAAAAAAGCAAGCGACCGCAATTGAACGATTCAAATAATTTACAAATCAAAATATTGAAAAACAAAACAAACGAAAATTGAAAAAAATGTGTATGAAAAATGTTACTTTTTGGAATTGTCCAATTTTCCGACTTCTCCTCATGAAAAGTATAAGGTATTTGTTTCTAAACCTTCCCGAAAAATTTCATCAACCGTTCTCTTAGTGTTACTAACAAACAAACATTCATTTTTATATATATATTTTTATATACGTACATAAGTATTGTATGAAGAAAAGAAAAAGGCTGCTTTTAGGGGTTTTCCGGAAATTATTCGAATTTTTCTCGCCGTAAAAACCATCTTTGAACTTCAACGAACATTTAAGAAAAAGAATTGGCCAAATCGGTCAGGGCGTTATTGAGTTATGAGCGTACATACATTTTGACAATTCATTTTCAAAACCCATATCTCAGGAACTACTAGACCGATTTCAATGAAATTCGGTATATAATATTTTCTTAACACCCTGATGACACGTACGAAATATGAGTGAAATCGGTTCACAACCACGCCTTCTTCCAATATAACGCTATTTTGAATTCCATCTGATGCCTTCTCTGTATAATATATACATTAGGAACCAATGATGATAGCGGAATAAAACTTTACACAAATACCGTATTTGAAAAATATGTAAATGGCGTATTATGAAATCTCGATTATCACTTTACCATGCGAGAGTATAAATCGTTCGGTGACACCCGAACTTAGCCCTTCCTTACTTGTTATTTATATAGATTGTTCAAGCCATAAAAGTCGGCAAACGTGTCGTATGAGTAACTTTTGTAATTGAGAAGTATGTACAAAGATTATAAACTAAATAGTTTTGAAATTTTTATTTGGTTTATTTAATAATGTTTTCATATCTGTTTACCTATAAAATTTTTGTAGTATCTCTTTATATGCTTTTTACACGGTAATTTACCCGGAGCAATTTTATTTTTCTGTTTCATTTTACGTAACTTACTTCTAAAACTGATTTAAAATCAAGATTAGTTCCAAAGCAATTTAAATTGACTTTTTTCACATTCGCTAAGCTATATAAAGCTATTTTAAGCACTATATTGGGTGTACCATATCATTTACGCTACCTAGTTTACTAAATTTTACAGAAAGACATATAATGAATTTTTTATTCATTCTGAGTTTTATTTTCAGTTACCTTCAATTAAGAAATAAACAAAAGCTATAATTTATAATGAAGGTCGTACTCCACAGAGACGAACTTAAGCTTTTTGTTTCGGCTTAGATGTCACTTATTTTTACATCACATTATTATTTTTTGCCATTATTTTTTTATCCTATATTTTTATTTTCAACCTCTAAAACAGCATGCCATGCTTTGTTAGAAGAAATTTCCAAAAAAAATATGGCGTCCTCTTAGCAACATATGTCATCTACGCAACTAATACGATTTATTTTTATTAAGAGCATAAGCTTTTAAGCTTTAAGCGTCGCATATGTGACAATAAATTAAATTAATTTCTAAGAAATATAAGCAATTATTTCGTAAGAGCACTCACAGCGCACATACGTGAAAATAAATAGAGATAAAGTGCAATAGATGTGGGTGCACCATAGCGTATGTGTGACATTAAATTCGTAAATTTCTTGGGCGAAACTGAAGTGAAAGCCTATGTGTGTTGCATATATACCTACTTTGCATGCTGTATAAATATAACTGTGTACATATACTTATATATATTTTTTTATAATTATGACATCTTGCGCATTTCACCAGACAATTAAACACATCATTAGCGTTTAAAATGTGCCACTAAATCGCGCTGGTAATAAGCAAAATTCCTAGCGTTCATACCTTGGCCACAGCAAGACGCAATACTCGCAGTTTCCCGCCGAAGAAAAAAACTAAGAACAGGTAAGGAAGGGCTAATTGCGGGTGTAACCGAAAATTTCATGTTATCGCAATTTGTCAGATCAAGGGCGGGAAAATACTTACAGGCGTTGCAAAACTTTACGATACAAAATATGGAGTAAAAATTCATCTTTCCTTGTTCAAAGAAATCGAACGGTTTACAATCAAAATTTGGTATCCTATTAATTTCTGTGTATTATGGCTCTTAGACATTGTCTTATTAATTTTAAAGCAAGAAAATCTACTAAATTACAATTACATAACAAATATTGCCAACATAAATGGCTTACAATTTGAAGGAAAGTTAAAATGGATGGGCATCATTAAGTTTGCTAGAATAATTAAAAAAAATATATATATGTAGTATATGTAATTTAAGATCAATTTCACATATTATCTGAATTAAACTGTAGCAAGGTTCACTTAATATTGCTAAGGTACCTTAAATATTGATAAATATGGAGATTTAAAAATCACATATTAGGTATAAGGGAGTTAAGGTACAAGTATTGACCTAGTTTTTTGTATTGATTCAAGATCTCATATTATCAAGAAAAGTTGTCTTTCTAAATTTCATTAATAACCTCTTCGGTAAAAAAATCAGCTATAGGCACTGAGGTCTATAAGTTAGGTATCAGGACTTGGAAAGCTAATGTTCAATTTCGACTATTTTTTAAAGTGAGGTGGGAGAAATGAGAATGCCTCCTTAAGGTGGGTGGTGTCACGACCGTTGACCAATTAATACATATTCCAAACCATCTTTTCCATAACGCCACCGCACGGTGGTTCCTCCCAAACGACAAAAATAAAAAAGTGTATGTTTATATATTGGGCTTGTAGCTAAATAAATAAATGCATATGCCATCAAATTTATGTATTTTGAGTTTGTTTTGATTATTTCTAACGAAACTTCTTGAGTGAAAGCAAAATATGTACGGCCTTCCACAGAAGTAAAAAAAATAAAAGCGAAAGCAAGGTGTACATTCAACTGCAAAAGTTTAATTTAAAAAAGTGTCTAAATAAAAATACTGAAAATGGAAATTAAAGTAGATGGTAACAGTATTATTTTTCAGTAATAACAAGTTTTTAAATTGTGCTGTTGTTTTAGAATAACAAATTTTAATGAAGTGTCTTTTGATTCAGTTTTGTTGTTCTTTTGTTAAATGTATTTGGAGATTTAGTAACTTTGTCAACCGAATGCAGTGACCGGATTAGTGTGTAAATGTTAATACAAGTATATAGTTTAAAAAATAATATTAAGTTCATATGCATGGATTTGCAGGTTTCTAAATAAAGTTCATTAAACCAACCTAACTTTTTAGTTTCAAAGTGTATTTTGTACCTCAAATGTGCGTGTGTTGATTTTTTAAAATATCGTTATCTTCGAGATCTACAATCATTTGTGTAATTATAATTCGCTTTGGAGCTAGCACTCGATAAGGCGCTTGCGCAATAGTCTTTTTTGATTTTAAAACAATTTATATTTCAATTAAGTGTGACTTACCAATGCCGTTTAATACGCTCGAGAACACATCATTGTAGTTTTCCAGTAACTCTTGCAGTTTACGGCTTTGATCTGCACTACTTACTTTATTTGTAAAACACTCGTCATCAGGTAACGTAGCGGCATAACGACATTCAGGTTCCAACTTTGATTGACCATTCTCCACCGTAAACACCACGCCTTTACGCGCTACGACATCTTGACCCAGTAGAAAATCAGTTTCCAACATATTATCTGCAACAATATAGACTAGCACGTTGACCTTTGCTTCACCAATTACTATGTCGAGCATACACCTCTCCCGCATCATGTATCTTCCACCACTTATTCCGTTTAAATGTGCACAACATTCTTCAGGTTCAATTCTCAACATATCGACCGTTGACTTTCGAACTAAACTGCACTCGCTACCAGTATCGATTAACGCTTCAAAAATTCTGCCGTTTACGTTAACTTTCTTAACAAAACATTTCTCATCTCGTGTCAGATAAGCTTTTCGAACGTTATGTCTTACTTGCTTACAACCACAATTGATCGGTTAGTTTCCTGTTTTATGCACTTTTACCACAATCAGCATCTTGAACGCTTCCGCTCCTTCAAACATTTACTTGATATGTGGGCTATCTCCCACACAATTGTAACACACGATTTTTTGCTTTCACTATTCGCTGCTTGCTGTCGCGGTACGTCCTTCGTATTAGTTCCAAAAATGTTGTTTAAATGTGATAACTTTAACACGATTTCTTAACCACTCTTCAATTATCTCGCGCATTTGCTTCGTACTTTCAAACCTCTGCGCTGTAATGGCACTTTGTAACTCGGAATGTTTCAAACCCTGTCGCGTATATTGGATTATTGCAGGTTCACTTAATTGAAATCGCTTTGCCTAGGCATTCACCTAAAACAGTAGTCGGATATACGTTCGCCTGTTCTGCGTCCCGATTCATTCATCATACGATGAATTTGAGTTCATCATAAGACATGCAAAATTCATTTCTCAATTCCTGCAGCGAAATCATCCCAACTGGTGTTCACAGTGGGTAAAGTGTCTAACCACATACGAGCGACTCCTTTTAATTGCCCAAAAACCGCTACTAAAACACATTTTTCGTCTAATTGGTAAGCTCTCATAACGCTGCTAACACGATCGATAAACTGCTGAACTGTGAGTCCGATATTTCTAATCGACCGAAAACCACCGACATATGCATTTGTAAGAATTGACGGCGTCGAAACTTGACAAACATTTTCGTTTGCGTTTTGATTATTGACATTCGGTTGCCCTACATTCGCGTCAATTGTTCGTTGATTATTCTGCTGCAGCATGCCGACAATAGTTTCCATCATACCACGTAAATCATTGATTTGCTCTTGCAGCCCCGAATCTATAACTGTGGGAGCTTCAATTTCATCACCACCGATTTTTTGTATTAAGCGTAATTCTAGCTCTGCTCTAGAACCAGACGTAGATAAGCCTTTTTCGCGCAGTTTCACTTTTAATTGATCGATTTTTAGTTCGTTTATTTTAGGCATCGTGGATTGTTTTGTTATTATTTTTTTTATTTTACACGTATATATTTACAACTTCTTATTTACTTCTCGTTGCTTTTCGTTTTGTTTTGATTTTGTAATTCATAACTCGTTAATTTTCGTTTTCAGTTACTATTTCTCGTTTTGTTTTGATTTTTCAATTCTCAATTCGTTGATTTCTGCTTTTAGTTATTACATTTGTATTAGTCGACATCCGTTGTTCTTATTTTTCGTTGTTGCGTTTGCATTCGTTTATGCGAATCTCCGTCGACAAGCGTTTTTTATGTTTCTTGTTGCTGCGTTAGTATACGTACTCGTAGATTTTCATGTCGTTCATTTGTTATCGTTTAACGTTGCTTCTTTTCTTCGTTGCCCTTTTCCACTTCATTGACGAGACACCCGGTTGATCTATAGTAGTTGCTTCTGCACTTTAGCAATTTCGCTTTGTCGTATACGCATGTTGTAGTAATTGCCATTTTCTCGCTCTTACTCATGTCGATTTTGCCTTGAAACGCGACTGATTCTTTTCTGCACTCACTTTTAAATTTGATATTCAAATATAACTGCTGATTGCCGAAATTGTGAATGTTGGAGCGCCAGCGCTCCGCACTTTTATATTTGAAATTTTGTCTCTTTTTTCACAGATTCTTTTTTGCTATTTAATGGGATCATGTGATTACGTTCATTTGTGGCATCATTTCACACACTTTCACAGCTTCTGAACTGTTATTGAGATACTTACTCTTTAACGTATCGTATTCCTAATCGTATCATATCGTGCCGTACATTAAATAAGAAAAAAATTTCAGTAGTATATTCAACAAGTAAGGAAGGGCGAAGTTCGGGTGTCACCGAACATTTTATACTCTCGCTTGATAAAGTGATAATCGCGATTTCATTATTCGTCATTTACATATTTTTCAAATACCGTATTTGTGTAAAGTTTTATTCCGCTATCATCATTGGTTCCTAATGTATACATATATTATACAGAGAAGGCATCAGATGGAATTCGAAATAGCGTTATATTGGAAGAAGGCGTGGTTGTGAACCGATTTCACCCATATTTCGTACGTGTCATCAGGGTGTTAAGAAAATATTATATACCGAATTTCATTAAAATCGGTTGAGTAGTTCCTGAGATATAGTTTTCGGTCCATAAGTGGGCGACGCCACGCCCATTTTCAATTTTTAAAAAAAGCTTGGGTGCAACTTTCTTCTGCCATTTCTTCCGTAAAATTTAGTGTTTCTGACGTTTTTTGTTAGTCGGTTCACGCACTTTTAGTGATTTTCAACATAACCTTTGTATGGGAAGTGGGCGTGGTTATTATCCGATTTCTTCCATTTTTGAACTGTTTATGGAAATGCCTGAAGAAAACGACCCTGTAGAGTTTGGTTGACATAGCTATAGTAGTTTCTGAGATATGTAAAAAAAACTTAGTAGGGGGCGGGGCCACGCACACTTTTCCAAAAAAATTACGTCCAAATACGCCCCTTCCTAATGCGATCCTTTGTGCCAAATGTCACTTTAATATCTTTATTTATGGCTTAGTTATGACACTTTATAGGTTTTCGGTTTCCGCCATTTTGTGGGCGTGGCAGTGGGCCGATTTTGCCCATCTTCGAACTTAACCTTCTTATAGAGCCAAGGAATACGTGTACCAAGTTTCATCATGATATCTCAATTTTTACTCAAGTTACAGCTTGCACGGACGGACGGACAGACGGACGGACGGACATACGACGGACAGACAGACATCCGGATTTCGACTCTACTCGTCACCCTGATCACTTTGGTATATATAACCCTATATCTGACTCTTTTAGTTTTAGGACTTACAAACAACCGTTATGTGAACAAAACTATAATACTTCTCTTTGGCAACTTTGTATTGCGAGAGTATAAAAAATTCGATTTTATGAAAACGACGATTACATTTCTTGGGCAACGAGCTAACGCCAGAAGGTATTTCGCCTGGTAAAACCGGGAATCTCAAGCCGTATCCAAGTTTCAGACACCGGCTAATATAGGAGATATACGCAGATTTTTGGGTTAAGCGGGTACTTTTAGAAAATTTGTCCTCGGATATGCTATACTTTCAGAGCCGCTACGCAAACTGCTACGAAAAAATCAAAAATTTGAATGGACGAAAGTGCAAGAATGCGCATTTGAGCAATTAAAATCTAAATTAGTATCCCGACCAGTATTGGTAGCATATCGTGTTGATGCAGACCATGAGCTGCACACGGATGCAAGTGCAGTAGGATTGGCCGGCATATTAATGCAGCGCGTAAAAGATGATTTTAAGCCAATAGCATATTACGTAGAGCAACTAGCGTGGACGAACAATAGTTTCATTTTTATGAACTCGAAACTCTAGCCGTTATAGAGTCTCTAGAACGATTTCTATATTATATTTATGGTAAAAAGATTAAGGTTAGAACAGACTGTAGCGCACTTTAAACGACTATGCAAAAGAAAGAGCTCATACCACGGATCGCCAGATGGTGGTTACGAGTACAAGATAACATCGACTGGCAATCGCATGGAGCACGTCGATGCTCTAAACCGAGTTCCATACGAAGAAGCACTGAACAATCGAAGTACTAGACTTACGTATTGATAAAGCAGTGATAGATAAAGATGACTGGCTTTTAGCATGCAGTTACAAACAAAAATGTTGAAGATAAAAAGTATGTACCACAGCATGGAAGACTTTTACGAAAAGTTGACGATAAACTTCTTTGGGTTGTACCACGAGCACTACGTCATAGAGTTGTCCAAGATTGCCATATGCAAGCAAGACACATGGGTGTCGAAAAGACGTAAGAACGATTGAAAACCTATATGTGATTTCCAAGAATGCGAAATTTTATCAAACAATTCATTTTATCTTGTATAGATTGTGCTTACAATAAACGAAAAGGTAGTAAAGCCGAAATACAGTGACATCGAACCAGTTCCATTCAGAACTATCCATATGGATCATTTAACCATTTCCGAAAAGCCTCAAAAGGAAAATAACATCTTTGGTTATAGTCGACTAATTCACAAAATTTACAACGCTATATCCCGTTAAGAATACATCAACTCGCTATGTCATCGACGCATTAAACGAAGCAAATAGTTATGTTGGAATGCCATTACGTATTGTGACAGATAAAGGTTCTGCTTTCACGTCTCGCGAATTCGAAAAGTACTGTTTCGAAAATGATATAAAACATATTCTCACGGCGGTGCGAACACTAAAAGCGAATGGTCACGCAGAAAGAACAAATCGCACAATTTTGTCTATGTTATTACCAATGAATTCTGTAGATAAGGAATGGGACGAAAAAATTCGCTGTGTACAGTGGTACATAAACACGATGAAGAACTGTACCACAGGTTGTACACTAGGGCGGGTCGATTCCGTACCTTTTTCGATTCGGGATTTCTAATAATGCGGAAAAGTTGCCTTAGTACTTCCTGATTCCAATGCAACTTTTTGTTTTGAGATCGGATTGCTTCTTCAACCCCAACTCCGGCCTTGAAATTTCGGAAATTCGCCTAAAATCGTGAAATTGTCTACCTAGCACCTGAAATACGCATCACATGGCAAAATGTATAAAACAAAAGTTATTTGTCACGTCATTTGCTACCGAAATGGTATGATCATGGCCGTAGGACGAACCGTTCCCGAGATACGAGCGAAAAGGCGGCGCGCCACAGCGCAAGGTGAAAATTGTTGCAGCTCTCAGCTAACCTGTATTGGTCACCCAGAATCCACCGCGTGGAGGTGGCTGCTCTTCGGGTTCCTCCCAAGCCCAACCTAACCAACCAATATGTAGGGCTTGTTTTAGTCTGAATCTGTGTCAAATTTATTGCTAAAATCAGATTTTGTACTAAACTTTGGCACTTGTTGCTTAGATTTCAGTGTAGAGCGTATAAAACGATCACGAGATTGGGGGCCAATAACTTTAGAAGATGCCTCTGTCACAAGTTTGACGGTTCTCTCGACTGCCACGGTGTGAGAGGGGAATTCACTAAACTTCCATACCTCTGCAGTGTCTCCCGACAGCCCTTTTATGAGTTCTTCGTTAGAAACTGAACAAAGAACTGGTGGAACAGTCAGGGTAATAGTCTTCCAGTTAATCATATCGTAATAATTATTAGCTTTGAAATTCAGCTTTGGCACTTTATTACATCTAACCCTTCCATTTACAGTGTCAGACTCTGCTTCTCTGGCTGCCAGAAGACGGTCAAGGGCCAACTTTCTGACTTCTATCCGTTCGTCAGTCATCATACTAAGGAGAATGTTTTCTGGAAGAGCAAAGAAAGCATTCTGTTGAATGGATGAATCGACAACCTTGCGCAGTTTAGCAGGTAAGTATCTCGACCTTTGAATTGCAGCATAGAGATGGCGCGAGCCATCTTTGATTGAACTGTTGAATCTTATTGAGAACCACAAAGGTGAGTAAACTGTAAGTATGTACTTGACCAAAATCTTTATTTCCTTTGTTGGTTTGTCAGTAGAAATGTATAATCTCAGAATTCTATTTGCACAGGTGAGCCAGCGAGATTTGCACATGTTACCTGGATGCATCGACGCTAAATCTGAGGAACATTGACCGGAAATAACAGCTTCTGATATTTTATAGAGATAAGCTTGGTCTGTGCTAAGTTGGGTCGGATTAATAACCTCAGAAGGTAATTGGCAGGATGGAAAACTTTCAAATTTGACAACAGGCAACTTCTCACAATCAGGGAGCAGTTTACCTATGTCGCCAGAGAATGTATTTGGACTCTTTGAGACACCATCTATGTGTTCGAAAAGAGCACGAAATGGAAGTTCGTTGAAATGTAGAAGACAAACAACCCACTGTAATGGCCTACCTATTCTTTCTTCTAGTTTCCGAATGATTCCACCTTTCCAACCTGTGTTCGTGTTGGTGCCATCAGCACCGACAACTTCTAGATGTTCCACATCAACTGAATTGTCTTGTAAATGTTGCCATATAGCTTGCGTCTCATCCTCAGCTGACCCGGAAGGAGAGGTGACGTGGCCAAAGTAATGACAACCAGGTTCCGCTATAAGAGAAATATGTTCCTCTTTGACAGTGTCGCGGTAGTACTTTTCACCTTCGCTGACTTGTGTAAGTGTATTGTCTTTGCGGCCGTCAAAATACAGCCCATATACAGAGTCAATACTTTCGGTGTTTTGGAGCTTAACTCCAACACTTTTTTTGCGCGACTAATTTTGCTTTTGTCAGTAACAAAGCTAGCCTGATCCTCTGTTATCAAACCTGCTTTTTGGGCATCCAGAAAAGCAGATGAAACAATCAAGGCCGCTGCTCTATCACTTACTCCAAATCTTTGAGCAGCTAAAGTAGTGTGTTCTAATACTAGTGTGTTTTGTTTGGTTTTAGAGGATGGAAGAGAAAATTCATCATCAGCATCGTTTTTGGAAGAATCCATGTGCGACGCACCTACATTGTTGTCGTCTGTATGAGAGTCTGGCTGATCTGAATGGTCACGTGTTCTAGCTGATACTTTTCTGGTAAGTGTTGATGTTGAATGACGTTTTGAAAGCTTTTCTTTACGTTCATTTTTCTTTGTAATCTTTTTTGTTTCAGGTAGATCAACACTTCCAATACGACCAATTCTTCTGGTTCTCTGGTCCAAGAGAAATGGTTGTTCATTGATAGGAACTTTCCTTTCCTTTGGACAAGTGCAAGAAGAAAAATAAATGCATTTACAAGCAGCGATGTCAAATAATTTTCCGGCAGAAGAGACAAAGTCGTCTCTTTTAGAACTCAAACCTATTGGGTTCCTTAAAACATTTGTTTAAGAGTCAGAAATTTCTTATGGTATGTGGTAAGCATTTGTACAACTCTGGTGTGTGAAACTATCGGAATAGATGACTTTTTGAAAGTATTTTCAACCTTTTTTGCAACTATTTCTGTAACCTCTTTACTCCTAGGTTCATAGTTGTCGCCTCGGAGTCGCCCTATACGAAATCTTTCAAACTGATAACACAAAAGAACATCCTGGTAAGTAGGTAACTGGGACTCAGAGAGATTGTACGGATATATGCCAAACACAGGACATTTCTGTCTAAATTTAAATTTAGATACAGACATTTTGAGTTCTGTGTTCTGTTGAGAGAATATAAGTGATAGCACTCGGCGAAATCAACGACAAGAGTGAAGGAACTCGATGAAAAAATATTTATGTGGAGACCTATCCGAACGTGTCCTTTGGCGTAGGTGAATGAATGTGAGTGATAGCACTCGGCGAAATCAACGTTAAGAAGTGTGGCCGCAAGCCGATTTTCACCTTGCGCTGTGGCGCGCCTCATTTTCGCTCGTATCTCGGGAACGGTTCGTCCTACGGCCATGATCACATATACCATTTCGGTAGCAAATGGCGTGACAAATAACTTTTGTCTTATACATTTTGCCATGAGATGCGTATTTCAGGCGCTAGGTAGACAATTTCACGATTTTAGGCGAATTTCCGAAATTTCAAAGCCGGAGTTGGGGTTGAAGAAGCAATCCGATCTCAAAACAAAAAGTTGCATTGGAATCAGGAAGTACTAACGTAACTTTTCCGCACTATTAGAAATCCCGAATCGAAAAAAGTCCTCAATCGACCCACCCTATTGTACACCTCACGAGCTCTTGTATGGGTACAAGCCACGTGATATTTTACGCAACGGAGTTATTCTAAGCTTGCAAGCAAACGACGAAGCATTAAATGACAAACAACTAACAGATCTCCGTGAAACAGCAGCTAAAATAATTAATGAAAAACGAGCAGCTCCGCATACTTTCCAAGAAGGTGACTTAGTTCTAGCCGAAAATGAACCACCAAGCACAGGTATGTCAAGAAAACTCGAACCACGATTCAAGGGACCGTTTTTAGTTACCAAAGTCCTTGACCACGACCGATATGTGGTAGAAGATCTGCCACAAACACGACGCACTAGAAAGCATTATTCTTCTGTTTACTCCATCGATAAGTTGAAATGCTGGTGTCAGTTACCAGAAGACGACGACAACGAGAAAGAAATAGTCAATAACGCGTTGAGCGAGGTCGCTCAAGTTTATCAGGAAAGGCCGACTGTAAATGAATGTTAGAAACATCAACGAGAAGAAGAGTAGTCAGCAATCGTCGACCGACGCTGTGACACGTACACCACGAGATAACATAATATTTTCCGTTTCTTAAAAATCAATTGTTAGAATAACATGAAATATGTATTTATTTTTAATTTAATAATCACACACACAAACAAACATTGTTATTGAATATACCATTGAAAAATCCTGACAAACGCGTTTTTTTTATTTCATGTACGGCATGATACGATACGTTAAGAATACGATACGTTAAGAGTAAGTATCTCATTAACACTATCTCGATTAGTTTTAGGTGAACAAAATCAAAAATATTTACCAAAATGTTACGAGAGTATAAAAAAGCGAAAACAGGCACATAAGGAAAAGTTCAGTTTCAGGTAAATAAGTATGTAAGTGGAAAAAGAACAAGCGCAAAGGAAAACGCAGTTCGGCGTAAATGCGAGTGCTACCATTAAGCGAGGCGAGTGGATTGGTATCGAAGCAAGCCTATCAATGATTAATGTAAAGGGCATATTATTTAATTGGGAACTTAGTGGTAGCATAACTACTTAAGGGGGTATTCTGGTCTAGAAGAATGAATTTCAGCTAATTTTTAAAGTGTCGTAAAAAAAATAATATTTTTACTATCAATTTTTTTTGTTAGTTATTTGTTAATTTTAGAAGAGTACAGAAAAAAATTAAAAACTAAAAAAAGTAAAAAATTTCAAAAATTATGAGCTGACGAAGTGGGGGTCTCTAAAAATTTCCACGTGACGGTACCCATGATTTTAACCCTCCTAGTTATCTGAAACAAAAAAAAAAAGATTATTATTCTAGAATAATGTCGCAATGGCCGGAACTACGGAAAAGTGGGAAAAATTTTTTTCACAAAATGGCGACTGCCTGAAAAAAAAGTTTTTCTCGGATCACTTTTTCTGAATATTTCGAAATTTTTTTGAAAATAATAAAAATAAAAATTTGGGTATGGGGCTAGTTCCAACCATAGACAAGCCTATAAAAAAGACTCTATAAAAAATTTCAAGTAAATCGGTCCAGTAGAACCTGAGAAATCGTGGGTATCGTTCCGAAAAAGTCAGTTTTGAGAAAAACGCGTTTAAAGTTTCGCGTAAAGTCTTTTGTTCGATTAGTTCCGGCCGAACCAGTTTGAATGCCGGGTCAGAAAAATGCCTATATCTCCGAAAATAATTTGAATTTTTTAAAAATGCCCTTGAAGACATATTCTTGAATAGTTAAACTTTGCAAATATAAAAAAAATTTTGATTTTTTTAAATTTCTAGACCAGAATACCCCCTTAAATGAGCGAGGCACATCTACTTTGATTAAATCAGCTTTTCAAGCAAGTAAAATGGCGTCTACACTTCTGTAAAGTTTAATATATGAAATATATAATAAGAGCATAAAACGGAAAATCTCTGTAGCAACAGTTGTAAAATGAAAATGCTATAAGCGGCGCATGACAATTTACAAACTGTACTAAAAGCACACAGACCTATATATACACATATAAGTAGTTCATCGTGTATGTACCACCGTTTCGCGTCATCACAGTCGCTACCTTCAACACCTGAATGAATATAAGGCGAGTTCCACTATACTCGGAGCAACTATGCTACCCACAAGCCGCTGGTGACTGACTGTGAAAACTTATAAAAGTACAAAACCGTGCCGAAGGAAGAAGATTATAATAATGTTGGTTGAGTGTCGCGCCGAACGGCTTTAATTTTAATTAAAATGTGTTGGGAAATGACGGCATTTAAACTAAATGACTTCTTTGCAAAAAGTAGAGCGTACATAATGCAGTGATCAGAAACAAATTGGCGCATAACAGATGCTGTAGGGGGTGGAGAGCAAATGACAGAGAAAATTGCCTGTAACTAAATTAAGAGCAGATTAATTAACATGAGCGGAAATGTTTGGGGAAAGGAGCAAATGGAACAGTGTGAAATTGAAACAATTCTGCCTAAGTTGTAAAAAGTTGCAAACACCTCAAATATATCAGGCTGAAATGCAAATTGGTTCGTCCCAAAAGCGCTAAGTAAAATAAAACAAGTAAGGAAGGGCTAAGTTCGGGTGTCACCGAACATTTTATACTCTCGCATGATAAAGTGATAATCGAGCTTTCATTATCAGTCATTTACACATTTTTCAAATACCGTATTTGTGCAAAGTTTTATTCCGCTATCATCATTGGTTCCTAACGTATATATATACAGAGAAGGCATCAGATGGAATTCGTACATAGCGTTATATTGGAAGAAGGCGTGGTTAGAACCCATTTCACCCATATTTCGTGCATGTCATCAGGGTGTTAAGAAAACATTATATACCGAATTTCATTGAAATCGGTAAAGTAGTTCCCGAGATATGGTTTTTGGTCCATAAGTGGGCGACGCCACGCCCATTTTCAATTTTTAAACAAGTAAGGAAGGGCTAAGTTCGGGTGTCACCGAACATTTTATACTCTCGCATGGTAAAGTGATAATCGAGATTTCATTATACGTCATTTACATATTTTTCAAATACCGTATTTTTGTAAAGTTTTATTCCGCTATCATCATTGGTTCCTAATGTATATATTATACAGAGAAGGCATCAGATGGAATTCAAAATAGCGTTATATTGGAAGAAGGCGTGGTTGTGAACCGATTTCACCCATATTTCGTACATGTCATCAGGGTGTTAAGAAAATATTACATACCGAATTTCATTGAAATCGGTAAAGTATACCGAATTTCATTGAAATCGGTAAAGTAGTTCCTGAGATATGGTTTTTGGTCCATAAGTGGGCGACGCCACGCCCATTTTCAATTTTAAACAAGTAAGGAAGGGCTAAGTTCGGGTGTCACCGAACATTTTATACTCTCGCATGGTAAAGTGATAATCGAGATTTCATTATACGTCATTTACATATTTTTCAAATACCGTATTTTTGTAAAGTTTTATTCCGCTATCATCATTGGTTCCTAATGTTTATACTCGTATTATACAAAGAAGGCATCAGATGGAATTCAAAATAGCTTTATATTGGAAGAAGGCGTGGTTGTGAACCGATTTCAGCCATATTTCGTACATGTCATCAGGGTGTTAAGAAAACATTATATACCGAATTTCATTGAAATCGGTCTAGTAGCTCCCGAGATATGGTTCTTGGTCCATAAGTGGGCGGCGCCACGCCCATTTTCAATTTTAAAAAAAGCCTGGGGCAGCTTCCTTCTGCCACTTCTTTTCCGTAAAATTTAGTGTTTCTGACGTTTTTTGTTAGTCGGTTAACGCACTTTTAGTGATTTTGAACATAACCTTTTGTATGGGAGGTGGGCGTGGTTATTATCCGATTTCTTCCATTTTTGAACTGTATATGGAAATACTTGAAGAAAACGACTCTGTAGAGTTTGGTTGACATAGCTATAATAGTTTCCGAGATATGTACAAAAACTTAGTAGGGGGCGGGGCCACGCCCACTTTTCCAAAAAAATTACTTCCAAATATGTCCCTCCCTAATGCGATCCTTTGTGCCAAATTTCACTTTAATATCTTTTATTTATGGCTTAGTTATGACACTTTGTTGTGTTTTCGGTTTCCCGGGCCGAAAAATTACTTCCAAATATGGCGATCCTTTGTGCCAAATTTCACTTTAATATCTTTATATATGGCTTAGTTATGACACTTTATAGGTTTTCGGTTTCCGCCATTTTGTGGGCGTGGCAGTGGCCGATTTTGCTCATCTTCGAACCCCTAACCTTCTTTATGGAGCCAAGGAATACGTGTACCAAGTTTCATCAAGATATCTCAATTTTTACTGCAAGCTACAGCTTGCACGGACGGACGGGACAGACGGACGGACAGACAGACATCCGGATTTCGACTCTACTCGTCGCCCTGATCACTTTGGTATATATAAATTTATATCTGACTCTCTTTTAGTTTTAGGACTTACAAACAAACCGTTATGTGAACAAAACTATAATACTCTCGTTAGCAACATTTCGTTGGGTGAGAGAGTATAAAAAATCTAGATGCAGCCTTCTGCCATTTCTTCCGTAAAATTTACTGTTTCTGACGTTTCTTGTTAGTCGGTTAACGCACTTTTAGTGATTTTAAACATAACCTTTGTATGGGAAGTGGGCGTGGTTAATATCCGATTTCTTCCATTTTTGAACTGTATATGGAAATGCCTGAAGAAAACGACTCTGTAGACTTTGGTTGACATAGCTATAGTAGTTTCCGAGATATGTATAAAAAACTTAGTAGGGGGCGGGGCCACGCCCACTTTTCCAAAAAAATTACGTCCAAATATGCCCCTCCCTAATGCGATCCTTTGTGCCAAATTTCACTTTAATATCTTTATTTATGGCTTAGTTATGACACTTTATAGGTTTTCGGTTTCCGCCATTTTGTGGGCGTGGCAGTGGGCCGATTTCGCCCACAAATACGCCAAGGAAGACGTGTACCAAGTTTCATCATGATATCTTAATTTTTACTCAAATTACAGCTTGCACGGACGGACGGACAGTCGGACGGACGGACAGACAGACATCCGGATTTCGACTCTACTCGTCACCCTGATCACTTTGGTATATATAACCCTATATCTGACTCTTTTAGTTTTAGGACTTACAAACAACCGTTATGTGAACAAAACTATAATACTCTCCTTAGCAACTTTGTTGCGAGTATAAAAATTATAAAATTCTTTCACAAAGACAAAGCTTGATTTTAACCGGTCAGTATGCGGTAAATGCGGCGGCTACAGAAGGTTTCAAGACCGGAGCATATTCTTTGTAGAACTCCTAAAGGTGATCTAGTGAGCGAAGCCCAGAGCATACTTAAATTATGGAGGGAACACTTCTCCAGCCTGCTGAATGGCAGTGAACGCCGAACGCCAGGAGAAGGCGAACCCGATTTCCCAATCGATGACGATGGAGCAGACGTTCCATTACCCGACCATGAAGAAGTTCGAATAGCAATTGCCCGCCTGAAGAACACCAACCGGCAGGGGCCGACGGATTGCCGGCCGAGCTATTCAAACACGGCGGCGAAGAACTGATAAGGAGCATGCATCAGCTTCTTTGTAAAATATGGTCGGACGAAAGCATGCCCAACGATTGAAATTTAAGTGTGCTATGCCCAATCCATAAAAAAGGAGACCCCACAATCTGCGCCAACTACCGTGGGATCAGCCTCCTCAACATCGCATATAAGGTTCTATCGAGCGTATTGTGTGAAAGATTAAAGCCCACTGTCAACAAACTGATTGGACCTTATCAGTGTGACTTCAGACCTGGAAAATCAACAACCGACCAGATATTCACCATGCGCCAAATCTTGGAAAAGACCCGTGAAAGGAGAATCGACACACACCACCTCTTCGTCGACTTCAAAGTAGCTTTCGACAGCACGAAAAGGAGCTGCCTTTATGCCGCGATGTCTGAATTTGGTATCCCCGCAAAACTAATACGGCTGTGTAAACTGATGTTGAGCAACACGAAAAGCTCCGTCAGGATCGGGAAGTACCTCTCCGATCCGTTCGATACCAATCGAGGTTTCAGACAAGGCGACTCCCTATCGTGCGACTTCTTCAACCTGCTCCTGGAGAAAATAGTTCGAGCTGCAGAACTAAACAGAGAAGGTACCATCTTCTATAAGAGTGTACAGCTGCTGGCGTATGCCGACGATATTGATATCATCGGCCTCAACACCCGCGCCGTTAGTTCTGCTTTCTCCAGGCTGGACAAGGAAGCACAGAAAAATGGGTCTGCAGTGAACGAGGGCTAAAACGAAATATTTCCCTGACATCAAACAAACAGTCGTCGCACCGCGACTAGGCTCACGTCACTGTTGACAGTCATAACTTTGAAGTCGTAGATAATTTTCGTCTATCTTGGAACCTCTCTCGACGAACAAAAACCAAATTATAAGTCGCTCATAATTCCCGTCCTGCTATATGGTGCAGAGGCATCGACGATGACAAAATCTGATGAGCCGACGTTACGAGTTTTCGAGAGAAAGGTTCTGCCAAAGATTTATGGTCCTTTGCGCGGCCACGGCGAATATCGCATGATGAACGATGAGCTGTACGAGATATACGACGACATTGACATAGTTCAGCGAATTAAAAGACAGCGGCTACGCTGGCTAGGTCATGTTGTCCGGATGGATGAAAACACTCCAGCTCTGGAAAGTATTCGACGCAGTACCCGCCGGGGAAGCAGAGGAAGAGGAAGACCTCCACTCCGTTGGAAGGACCAAGTGGAGAAGGACCTGGCTGCGCTTGGAATATCCAATTGGCGCCACGTAGCGAAAAGAAGAAACGACTGGCGCGCTGTTGTTAACTCGGCTATAATCGCGTAAGCGGTGTCTACGCCAATTAAGAAGAAGAAGAAGTTTGGACGGCAGCAATATGTTATAGTAGTCCGATCTCACATGTTTGTTCGGGCAGTACTACTGTGGGCTAAAAATAGTAACAGTTTATATATAAATTTTGCGCAAAATCGCATTTGTTGAGCCAAATGTTACATCAAAATAATCATTAGGGTATAGCGCACGCTTGTCTTTTTGAAGAAAGTAACGTGCATTTGACGATTTTTACGATGAGTTAAATTATGTAACAAAGAAGATTCATTAAATTTCGTGTGCGGAATCGAATATTTGGCACTAAAACGTTCGGAATGCTATAGAAGACCTTCGGTGATAATTTTCCAAAGTCACTAAATTTTTGAAAATCAGCGTCGCGTTAACGTCTGTAAACAAAGCTTTTCAACTTCCAGGATACCATGAAAGGTGTTATTACTGGCGATGATCTGGATGATTGGATCTGTGCTTACAACCCGGAAACAGACGATCAATCGGTAGAATATCGGGACATAGTTGAGCCGAGACCGAAAAAATACGTCAAACTGTCATTATTGGACTGACATGTATCATTTACGCGAAACTTTTCCTAAAAAGAGACTGAATTATAGGCCGACAACTCTTGGTTTTTGCAAATTCACGATGGTTGATTTCCTAAAAAGAGACTGAATTATGGGCCGACAACTCTTGGTTTTTGCACCACGATGGTTGATTGATTCTTTGTGAGTTTTTCGACGGATTTTTACCAATATCCTGCAGTTAAAAGTATGCATCTTTGAACAGAAAACATCATCTGCTAAGTGTTACATATGCCAAGCCAAACCAAAAGAGATGAACGATATAGATAAATGTCTACAAAAAGCCGTCCACAAAGAACATTATGAGTTTGGTTTATCACCTTTACATTCATATATTCGATTTTTGGAATATTTCATTCATGTATCGTATAGACTAGATATCAAAAAATGGTAAATTAGGTCGGCAGAAGATAAAACTCAATTCATGAAAAAAAAAATCAGGTTAGAAATAAGTTTAGATCAGAAATGGGTTTAATAGTGGACATGCCAAAAACAGGAGGTAGTGGGACGTCAAACGATGGCAACACGGCTAGACATCTTTAACAATGCTGGCTTGGCTTCTCAAATAACGGGCGTTGACGAAGAGCTCATACTAAGATGTGCAGCATTACTGCAAGCTATGTCATCAGGATATAAAATAAACGCGGACAAATTTAAGCAATTCGCACTTGAAACTGCTAAAGGGGTTGTAGAGAAGTACCCTTGGTTCTATCTTCCACCTTCAGTCAATAATATCCATTGGAGAACTATCAGAGGAAGCTGCGGAAGCCAAAAACAAGGATATTAAGAGGTATAGGCTTCAACATACGATGAAAAAACTTCTCGAATTGCAACAACTACAGGTTTACTTAATATGTTATTGTTGAGCTCTAGATCCATTTATTACAGGTCAACGAAAATTGCCATGCAAAAAGAAAAAGCGCATTTTAAAATCTACAATAGAAAATGTTGGAAGACTAATTACGTAAAGGAATTTTTTTATTGAGGTTTACAAGCAACGTCCTTTATTTTTCTTCCAAATTACGTAAATTTTATTTGAACTGTAAAAATAAATTGTTTAATTTTTATAAAAATTAAATGGCACATATGTTTTCCTTTCTATTTGTTAATAAAAATCCGGGAATTGGAAACAAAATTTATCACATGCTCAGGTATTTTAACGTTGGAATTATATATGTAGAATATGGAAAGTGGGCGTTATACAATTGCGATTTTTTCAGAATATCGTACTTGCATGAACAGAAATATGCTGTGCATATTGCAGGTCAGTATCTCTATTCTAACTATTTTTGTCGCTATCCTCCATACAAATGGAACCACTATGCACCGGTGTAAAACTTAATATATCTGACCCATTTATTTATTGAGTTTTTGGAATTTTAGGGGTTTTAACATAACCTCTATATGCAGAGTGGGTCCGATTAATATCTGATTTCACAGGTCGTTAATAACTCTATAACTAGTATTGTAAATGAATGTTAGAAACATCAACGAGAAGAAGAGTAGTCAGCAATCGTCGACCGACGCTGTGACACGTACACCACGAGATAACATAATATTTTCCGTTTCTTAAAAATCAATTGTTAGAATAACATGAAATATGTATTTATTATACTCTCGCAACAATGCTGCTAACGAGAGTATTATAGTTTTGTTCACATAACGGTTGTTTGTAAGTCCTAAAATTAAAAGAGTCAGATATAGGGTTATATATACCAAACTGATCAGGGCGACGAGTAGAGACGAAATCCGGATGTCTGTCTGTCCGTCCGTCCGTCCGTCCGTGCAAGCTGTAACTTGAGTAAAAATTGAGATATCATGATGAAACGTGGTACACGCATTTCTTGGCTCCATAAGAAGGTAAGTTCGAAGATGGACAAAATCGGCCAACTGCCACGCCCACAAAATGGCGAAAACCGAAAACCTATAAAGTGTCATAACTAAGCATTAGGGAGGGGCATATTTGGACTTTTTTGGAAAAGCGGGCGTGGCCCCGCCCCCTACTAAGTTTTTTGTACATATCTCGGAAACTACTGTAGCTATATCAAACAAACTCTACAGAGCCGTTTTCTTCAGGCATTTCCATATACAGTTCAAAAATGGAAGAAATCGGATAATAACCACGCCCACCTCCCATACAAGAAATTATGTTTGAAAATCACGCTAAAAGTGCGTTAACCGACTAACAAAAAACGTCACAAACACTAAATTTTACGGAAGAAAGTGGCAGAAGGAAGCTGCACTCCAGGCTTTTTAAAATTGAAAATTTCGCCCACTTATACCAAAAACCATATCTCAGGAACTACTGGACGTTTCAATGAAATTCGGTACTTAACACCCTGATGACAGATCGGAAATATGGACCAATGGGAAAATCGGTTCAGAAACGCCTACTAGATCTTTGAATTATCTGATGAAATCTCGGTATAATATATGTATACATTAGAACCAATGATGATAGCGGAATAAAACTTTACACAAATACGATTTGAAAAATATATAAATGACGGAAATCTCGATTATCACTTTATCATGCGAGAGTATAAAATGTTCGGTGACACCCGAACTTCGCCCTTCCTTACTTGTTGAATACTGAAATTTTTTTTCTTATTTTAATGTACGGCACGATATGAAACGTTAAGAATACGATACGTTAGAGTAAGTATCTCATTAACAGTTCAGAAGCTGTGAAAGTGTGTGAAATGATGCCACAAATGAACGTAATCACATGAACGCATTAAAAATAGCAAAAAAGAAGCTGTGAAAAAATAGACAAAATTTCAAATATAAAAGTGCAGGAGCGCTAGCGCTCCAACATTCGCAATTTCGGCAATCGGCAGTTTTATTTGAATATCAAATTTAAAAAGTGAGTGCGAAAGAATCAGTCGTGTTTCAAGGCAAAATCGACATGAGTAAGAGCGAGAAAATGGCAGTACTACAACATGCGTATACGACAAAGCGAAATTGCTAAAGTGCAGAAGCAACTACTATAGATCGACGTATCAACGTGAAGCAAAACTACCGGGTGTCTCGTCAACGAAGTGGAAAAGGACAACGAAGAAAAGAAGCAACGTTAAACGATAACAAATGAACGACATGAAAATCTACGAGTACGTATACTAACGCAGCAACGAGAAACATAAAAAACGCTTGTCGACGGAGATTCGCATAAACGAATGCAAACGCAACAACGAAAAATAAGAACAAAGGATGTCGACTAATACAAATGTAATAACTAAAAGCAGAAATCAACGAATTGAGAATTGAAAAATCAAAACAAAACGAGAAATAGTAACTGAAAACGAAAATTAACGAGTTATGAATTACAAAATCAAAACAAAACGAAAAGCAACGAGAAGTAAATAAGAAGTTGTAAATATATACGTGTAAAATAAAAAAAATAATAACAAAACAATCCACGATGCCTAAAATAAACGAACTAAAAATCGATCAATTAAAAGTGAAACTGCGCGAAAAAGGCTTATCTACGTCTGGTTCTAGAGCAGAGCTAGAATTACGCTTAATACAAAAAATCGGAGGTGATGAAATTGAAGCTCCCACAGTTATAGATTCAGGGCTGCAAGAGCAAATCAATGATTTACGTGGTATGATGGAAACTATTGTCGGCATGCTGCAGCAGAATAATCAACGAACAATTGACGCGAATGTAGGGCAACCGAATGTCAATAATCAAAACGCAAACGAAAATGTTTGTCAAGTTTCGACGCCGTCAATTCTTACAAATGCATATGTCGGTGGTTTTCGGTCGATTAGAGAAATATCGGACATTATACCGGAGTTTGATCCACCCAATACGCAGTCGCTCACAGTTCAGCAGTTTATCGATCGTGTTAGCAGCGTTATGAGAGCTTACCAATTAGACGAAAAATGTGTTTTAGTAGCGGTTTTTGGGCAATTAAAAGGAGTCGCTCGTATGTGGTTAGACACTTTACCCACTGTGAACACCAGTTGGGATGATTTCGCTGCGGAATTGAGAAATGAATTTTGCATGTCTTATGATGAAGCTCAAATTCATCGTATGATGAATGAATCGGGACGCAAAACAGGTGAACGTATATCCGATTACTGTTTTAGAGTGAATGCCCTATCGAAGCGATTTCAATTAAGTGAACCTGCAATAATCCAATATACGCGACAGGGTTTGAAACATTCCGAGTTACAAAGTGCCATTACAGCGCAGAGGTTTGAAAGTACGAAGCAAATGCGCGAGATAATTGAAGAGTGGTTAAGAAATCGTGTTAAAGTTATCACATTTAAACAACATTTTTGGAACTAATACGAAGGACGTACCGCGACAGCAAGCAGCGAATAGTGAAAGCAAAAAAATCGTGTGTTACAAATTGTGGGGAGATAGCCCACATATCAAGTAAATGTATGAAGGAGCGGAAGCGTTCAAGATGCTGATTGTGGTAAAGTGCATAAACGAAACGAACCGATCAATTGTGGTTGTAAGCAAGTAAGACATAACGTTCGAAAAGCTTATCTGACACGAGATGAGAAATGTTTTGTTAAGAAAGTTAACGTAAACGGCAGAATTTTTGAAGCGTTAATCGATACTGGTAGCGAGTGCAGTTTAGTTCGAAAGTCAACGGTCGATATGTTGAGAATTGAACCTGAAGAGTGTTGTGCACATTTAAACGGAATTAGTGGTGGAAGATACATGATGCGGGAGAGGTGTATGCTCGACATAGTAATTGGTGAAGCAAAGGTCAACGTGCTAGTCTATATTGTTGCAGATAATATGTTGGAAACTGATTTTCTACTGGGTCAAGATGTCGTAGCGCGTAAAGGCGTGGTGTTTACGGTGGAGAATGGTCAATCAAAGTTGGAACCTGAATGTCGTTATGCTGCTACGTTACCTGATGACGAGTGTTTTACAAATAAAGTAAGTAGTGCAGATCAAAGCCGTAAACTGCAAGAGTTACTGGAAAACTACAATGATGTGTTCTCGAGCGTATTAAACGGCATTGGTAAGTCACACTTAATTGAAATATAAATTGTTTTAAAATCAAAAAAGACTATTGCGCAAGCGCCTTATCGAGTGCTAGCTCCAAAGCGAATTATAATTACACAAATGATTGTAGATCTCGAAGATAACGATATTTTAAAAAAATCCTCATCAGAATTTGCAAGCCCGATTGTATTAGGTAAAAAAAAAGATGAAAGCGATAGACTTTGCGTAGATTACCGTCGTTTAAATTTGTTAATTGAAAAAAAGAATTTTCCGGTTCCAAATATCGAGGAACAACTGCACCAAGCTAAGCAATATACATTTTTTACGATTCTAGATTTAAATAGTGGATATTATTAAATCCCAATCGCACCTGAAAGTTGCAAATACACGGCATTTATAACCCCTGATGGCTTGTATGAATTCACACGCATGCCATTTGGGTTGAAGAATGCACCGATTGTTTTTCAACGCTTAATGACAAAGATTAAGGAACAAGTCCACGAAGACGACCGTATGATTTACATGGATGACATCTTGATAGGTAGTCAAAAGTTCGAGCAAATGCTAGAAAAATTGAACAGAGTTTTGACAGTTTTACGTAATGAGGGCTTGACGTTAAATATAAACAAGTAAGGAAGGGCTAAGTTCGGGTGTCACCGAACATTTTATACTCTCGCATGATAAAGTGATAATCGAGATACTGTTATTAGCAACTTTTTTGCGAGAGTATAAAAATGATGCCCTCTGAATTACATGAAAATGTCTGAGAGATTTACCAATATTTTCGGTGAAAAATTAGGTTATGTTAGGTTAGGCACTGAGTTCTTCGTGTTCGATATCAGGGACCTTGAAAAGTTATAGTCCGATCACAACAATTTTTCCACAAGGGTTACCTCAGCTCAAATACCATATTTGTGTAAAGTTTTATTCCGCTATCATCATTGGTTCCTAATGTATATATATTATACAGAGAAGGCATCAGATGGAATTCAAAATAGCGTTATATTGGAAGAAGGCGTGGTTGTGAACCGATTTCACCCATATTTCGTACATGTCATCAGGGTGTTAAGAAAATATATCATGCCGAATTTCATTGAAATCGGTTTAGTTGTTCCTGAGATATGGTTTTTGGTCCATAAGTGGGCGAGGCCACGCCCATTTTCAATTTTTAAAAAAAGCCTGGGTGCAGCTTCCTTCTGCCATTTCTTCCGTTAAACTTAATGCTTCTGACGTTTTTTGTTAGTCGGTTAACGCACTTTTAGTGATTTTCAACATAACCTTTGTATGGGAGGTGGGCGAGGTTATTATCCGATTTCTTCCATTTTTGAACTGTATATGGAAATGCCTGAAGAAAACGACTGTGTAGAGTTTGGTTGACATAGCTATAGTAGTTTCCGAGATATGTACAAAAAACTTAGTAGGGGGCGGGGCCACGCCCACTTTTCCAAAAAAATTACATCCAAATATGCCCCTCCCTAATGCGATCCTTTGTGCCAAATTTCACTTTAATATCTTTATTTATGGCTTAATTATGACACTTTATAGGTTTTCGGTTTTCGCCATTTTGTGGACGTGACAGTGGGCCGATTTTGCCCATCTTCGAACTTAACTTTCTTATGGAGTCAAGAAATACGTGTACCAAGTTTCATCATGATTCAATTTTTACTCAAGTTACAGCTTGCACGGACGGACGGACAGACGGACGGACGGACAGACGGACGGACGGACAGACAGACATCCGGATTTCAACTCTACTCGTCACCCTGATCACTTTGGTATACATAACCCTATATCTGACTCTTTTAGTTTTTGGACTGCCAAAACAACCGTTATGTGAATGAAAACTATAATATTTCTCTTTTGGCAACTTTGTTGCGATGAGCATAAAAATTGCGACTTTATGAAAACGACTATTACATTTCTTGGGCACGAGCTAACGCCAGAAGGTATTTCGCCTGGTAAAATCAAATCTCAAGCCGTATCCAAGTTTCAGACACCGGCTAATATAGCAGATATACGCAGATTTTTTGGGTTAAGCGGGTACTTTAGAAAATTTGTCCCCGGATATGCTATAACTTCGGAGCCGCTACGCAAACTGCTACGAAAAAATCAAAAATTTGAATGGACGAAAGTGCAAGAATGCGCATTTGAGCAATTAAAATCTAAATTAGTATCCCGACCAGTATTGGTAGCATATCGTGTTGATGCAGACCATGAGCTGCACACGGATGCAAGTGCAATAGGTTTGGCCGGCATATTAATGCAGCGCGTAAAAGATGATTTTAAGCCAATAGCATATTACGTAGAGCAACTAGCGTTGACGAACAAAAGTTTCCTGGTTATGAACTCGAAACTCTAGCCGTTATATGTAGAACGATTCTATATTATATTTATGGTAAAAAGATTAAGGTTAGAACGGACTGTAGCGCACTTTAAACGACTATGCAAAAGAAAGAGCTCATACCACGGATCGCCAGATGGTGGTTACGAGTACAAGATAACATCGACCGGGCAATCGCATAGAGCACGTCGATGCTCTAAGCCGAGTTCCATACGAAGAAGCACGAACAATCGAAGTAGTAGACTTACGTATTGATAAAGCAGTGATAGATAAAGATGACTGGCTTTTTAGCATGCAGTTACAAACAAAACTGTTGAAGATAAAGAGTATGTACCACAGCATGGAAGACTTTTACGAAAAGTTGACGATAAACTTCTTTGGGTTGTACCACGAACACTACGTCATAGAGCTGTCCAAGATTGCCACATGCAGGCAAGACACATGGGTGTCGAAAAGACGTAAGAACGATTGAAAACCTATATGTGATTTCCAAGAATGCGAAATTTTATCAAACAATTCATTTTATCTTGTATAGATTGTGCTTACAATAAACGAAAAGGTAGTAAAGCCGAAATACAGTGACATCGAACCAGTTCCATTCAGAACTATCCATATGGATCATTTGGGTCCATTTCCAAAAAGCTCAAAAGGAAAAGAACATCTTTTGGTTATAGTCGACTAATTCACAAAATTTACAACGCTATATCCCGTTAAGAATACATCAACTCGCTATGTCATCGACGCATTAAACGAAGCAAATAGTTATGTTGGAATGCCATTACGTATTGTGGCAGATAGAGGTTCTGCTTTCACGTCTCGCGAATTCGAAAAATACTGTTTCGAAAATGATATAAAACATATTCTCACGGCGGTGCGAACACCAAGAGCGAATGGTCACGCAGAAAGAACAAATCGCACAATTTTTTCTATGTCATTACCGATGAATTCTGTAGATAAGAAATGGGACGAAAAAATTCGCTGTGTACAGTGGTACATAAACACGATGAAGAACTGTACCACAGGTTGTACACTAGGGCGGGTCGATTCCGTACCTTTTTCGATTCGGGATTTCTAATAGTGCGGAAAAGTTGCCTTAGTACTTCCTGAGTCCAATGCAACTTTTTATTTTGAGATCGGATTGCATCTTCAACCCCACCTCCGGCCTTGAAATTTCGGAAATTAGCCTAAAAAACGTGAAATTGTCTGCCTAGCGCCTGAAATACGCATCTCTTGGCAAAATGTATAAAACAAAAGTTATTTGTCACGTCATTTGCTACCGAAATGGTATGTGATCATGGCCGTAGGACGAACCGTTCTCGAGATACGAGCGAAAAGGCGGCGCGCCACAGCGCAAGGTGAAAATTGTTGCAGCTCTCAGTTAACCTGTATTGGTCACCCAGAACCCACCGCGTGGAGGTGGCTGCTCTTCGGGTTCCTCCCAAGCCCAACCCAACCAACCAACCATATGTCAGGCTTGTTTTAGTCTGAATCTGTGTCAAATTTATTGATAAAATCAGATTTTGTACTAAACTTTGGCACTTGTTGCCTAGATTTCAGTGTAGAGCGTATAAAACGATCACGAGATTGGGGGCCAATAACTTTAGAAGATGCCTCTGTAACCAGTTTGACTGTTCTCTCGACTGCCACGGTGTGAAAGGGGAATTTACTAAATTTCCATACCTCTGCAGTGTCTCCCGACAGCCCTTTTATGAGTTCTTCGTTAGAAACTGAACAAAGAACTGGTGGAACAGTCAAGGTAATAATCTTCCAGTTAATCATATCGTAATAATTATTAGCTTTGAAATTCAGCTTTGGCACTTTATTACATCTAACCCTTCCGTTTACAGTGTCAGACTCTGCTTCTCTTGCTGCCAGAAGACGGTCAAGGGCCAACTTTCTGACTTCTATCCGTTCTTCAGTCATCATACTAAGGATAATGTTTTCTGGAAGAGCAAAGAAAGCATTCTGTTGAATGGATGAATCGACAACCTTGCGCAGTTTAGCAGGTAAGTATCTCGACCTTTGAATTGCAGCATAGAGATGGCGCGAGCCATCTTTGATTGAACTATTGAATCTTATTGAGAACCACAAGGGTGAGTAAACTGTAAGTATGTACTTGACCAAAATCTTTATTTCCTTTGTTGGTTTGTCAGTAGAAATGTATAATCTCAGAATTCTATTTGCACAGGTGAGCCAGCGCGAGATTTGCACATGTTACCTGGATGCATCGACGCTAAATCTGAGGAACATTGACCGGAAATAACAGCTTCTGATATTTTATAGAGATAAGCTGGGATCTGTGCAAAGTTTGGTCGGATTAATAACCTCAGAAGGTAATTGGCAGGATGGAAAACTTTCAAATTTGACATCAGGAAACTTCTCACAATCAGGGAGCAGTTTACCTATGTCGCCAGAGAATGTATTTGGACTCTTTGAGACACCATCTATGTGTTCGAAAAAGAGCACGAAATGGAAGTTCGTTGAAATGTAGAAGACAAACAACCCACTGTAATGGCCTACCTATTCTTTCTTCTTAGTTTCCGAATGATTCAATCCTTTCCAACCTGTGTTCGTGTTGTTGCCATCAGCACCGACAACTTCTAGATGTTCCACATCAACTGAATTGTCTCCTAAATGTTGCCATATAGCTTGCGTCTCATCCTCAGCTGACCCGGAAGGAGAGGTGACGTGCCAAAGTAATGGCAACCAGGTTCCGCTATAAGAGAAATATGTTCCTCTTTGACAGTGTCGTGGTAGTACTTTTCACCTTCGCTGACTTGTGTAAGTGTATTGTCTTTGCGGCCGTCAAAATACAGCCCATATACAGAGTCAATACTTTCGGTGTTTTGGAGCTTAACTCCAACACTTTTTTTTGCCCGACTAATCTTGCATTTGTCAGTGACAAAGCTAGCCTGATCATCTGTTATCAAACCTGCTTTGTTGGCATCCAGAAAAGCAGATGAAACAATCAAGGCCGCTGCTCTATCACTTACTCCAAATCTTTGGGCAGCTAAAGCAGTGTGTTCTAATACTAGTATGTTTTTTTTGGGTTTAGAGGACGGAAGAGAAAATTCATCATCAGCATCGTTTTTGGAAGAATCCATGTGCGACGCACCTACATTGTTGTCGTTTGTATGAGAGTCTGGCTGATCTGAATGGTCATGTGTTCTAGCTGATACTTTTCTGGTAAGTGTCGATGTTGAATGACGTTTTGAAAGCTTTTCTTTACGTTCATTTTTCTTTGTAATCTTTTTTGTTTCAGGTAGATCAACACTTCCAATACGACCAATTCTTCTGGTTCTCTGGTCCAAGAGAAATGGTTATTCATTGATAGGAACTTTCCTTTCCTTTGGACAAGTGCAAGAAAAAAAATAAATGCATTTACAAGCAGCGATGTCAAATAATTTTCCGGCAGAAGAGACAAAGTCGTCTCTTTAAGAGCTCAAACCTATTGGGTTCCTTAAAAACATTTGTTTAAGAGTCAGAAATTTCTTATGGTATGTGGTGAGCATTTATACGACTCTGGTGTGTGAAACTATCGGAATAGATGACTTTTGAAAGTATTTTCAACCTTTTCTACAACTATTTCTGTAACCTCTTTACTCCTAGGTTCATAGTTGTCGCCTCGGAGTCGCCCTTTACGGAATCTTTCAAACTGATAACACAAAAGAACACCCTGGTAAGTAGGTAACTGGGACTCAGAGAGATTGTGCGGATATATGCCAAACACTGGACATTTCTGTCTAAATTTAAATTTAGATACAGACATTTTGAGTTCTGTGTTCTGTTGGGGGAAAATAAGTGATAGAACTCGGCGAAATCATCGACAAAAGTGAAGGAACTCGATGAAAAAATATTGTTCCGAACGTGCCCTTTGGCGTAGGTGAATGAATGTGAGTGATAGCACTCGGCGAAATCAACGTCAAGAAGTGTGGCCGCAAGCCTTTTCACCTTGCGCGGTGGCGCGCCGCCTTTTCGCTCGTATCTCGGGAACGGTTCGTCCTACGGCCATGATCACATACACCATTTCGGTAGCAAATGGCGTGACAAATAACTTTTGTCTTATACATTTTGCCATGAGATGCGTATTTCAGGCGCTGGGTAGACAATTTCGCGATTTTTGGCGAATTTCCGAAATTTCAAGGCCGGAGTTGTGGTTGAAGATGCGATGCGATCCGATCTCAGAACAAAAAGTTGCATTGGAATCAGGAAGTACTAAAGCAACTTTTCCGCACTATTAGAAATCCCGAATCGAAAAAGTCCGGAATCGACCCACCCTATTGTACACCTCACGAGCTCTTGTATGGGTACAAGCCACGTGATATTTTACGCAACGGAGTTATTCTAAGCTTGCAAGCAAACGACGAAGCATTAAATGACAAACAACTAACAGATCTCCGTGAAACAGCAGCTAAAATAATTAATGAAAAACGAGCAGCTCCGCATACTTTCCAAGAAGGTGACTTAGTTCTAGCCGAAAATGAACCACCAAGCACAGGTATGTCAAGAAAACTCGAACCACGATTCAAGGGACCGTTTTTAGTTACCAAAGTCCTTGACCACGACCGATATGTGGTAGAAGATCTGCCACAAACACGACGCACTAGAAAGCATTATTCTTCTGTTTACTCCATCGATAAGTTGAAATGCTGGTGTCAGTTACCAGAAGACGACGACAACGAGAAAGAAATAGTCAATAACGCGTTGAGCGAGGTCGCTCAAGTTTATCAGGAAAGTCCGACTGTAAATGAATGTTAGAAACATCAACGAGAAGAAGAGTAGTCAGCAATCGTCGACCGACGGTACACGTACACCACGAGATAACATAATATTTTCCGTTTCTTAAAAATCAATTTTTAGAATAACATGAAATATGTATTTATTTAATTTAATAATCACACACACAAACAAACATTGTTATTGAATATACTATTGAAAAATCCTGACAAACGCGTTTTTCTTATTTAATGTACGGCACGATACGATACGTTAAGAATACGATACGTTAAGAGTAAGTATCTCATTAACACTATCTCGATTAGTTTTAGGTGAACAAAATCAAAAATATTTACCAAAATGTTACGAGAGTGTAAAAAAGCGAAAGCAGGCACATAAGGAAAAGTTCAGTTTCAAGGTAAATAAGTATGTAAGTGGAAAAGAACAAGCGCAAAGTAAAACGCAATTCGGCGTAAATGCGAGTGCTGTCATTAAGCGAGGCGAGTGGATTGGTATCGGAAGCAAGCCTATCAATGATTAATGTAATTTCATTCGCCACTGGATTATATACTGCCAAGGGCATATTACTTAATTGGGAACTTAGTGGTAGCATAACTACTTAAGGGGGTATTCTGGTCCAGAAGCATGATTTCAGGTAATTTTTAAAGTGTCGTAAAAAAAAGGCAATTAATATTTTTACTATCCATTTTTTATTAGTTATTTCTTAATTTTAGAAGAGTACAGAAAAAAATTAAAAAGTAAAAAATTTCAAAAATTATGAGCTGACGAAGTGGGGAGTCTCTAAAAATTTCCACGTGACTACACCCATGATTTCAACCCTCCTAGTTATCTGAAACCAAAAAAAAAAAGATTATTAATCTATAATAATGTCGCAATGGCCGGAACTACCGAAAAGTGGGAAACAATTTTTTTCACAAAATGGCGACTGCCTGAAAAAAAGAGTTTGTTTGGATCACTTTTTCTGAATATTTCGAACTTTTTAAAAATAATAAAAATAAAAATTTGGGGATGGGGCTAGTTCCAACCATAGACAAGCCTATAAAGAAGACTCTTTAAAAATTTCAAGTAAATCGGTCTAGTAGAACCCGAGAAATCGTGGGTATCGTTCTGAAAAAGGAAGTTTTGAGAAAAACGCGTTTAAAGTTTCGCGTAAAGTCTTTTGTTCGATTAGTTCCGGCTGAACCAGTTTGAATGCCGGGTCAGAAAAATGCCTATATCTCCGAAAATAATTTGAATTTTGAGAAATCCTCTTGTACACATATTCTTGAATAGTTAAACTTTGAAAATATAAAAAAAATTGATTTTTTTAAATTTCTAGACCAGAATACCCCCTTAAATGAGCGAGGCACATCTACTTTGATTAAATCAGCTTTTCAAGCAAGTAAAATGGCGTCTACACTTCTGTAAAGTTTAATATATGAAATATATAATAAGAGCATAAAACGGAAAATCTCTGTAGCAACAGTTGTAAAATGAAAATGCTATAAGCGGCGCATGACAATATACAAAACTGTACTAAAAGCACACAAACCTATATACACATATAAGTAGTTCAATGTGTATGTACCACCGTTTCGCGTCATCACAGTCGCTACCTTCAACACCTGAATGAATATAAGGCGAGTTCCACTATACTCGGAGCAACTATGCTACCCACAAGCCGCTGGTGACTGACTGTGAAAAAAACTTATAAAAGTACAAAAAACCGTGACGAAGGAAGAAGATTATAATAATGTTGGCTGAGTGTCGCGCCGAACGGCTTAATTTTAATTAAAAATGTGTTAAATTACGGCATTTAAACTAAATGACTTCTTTGCAAAAGTAGAGCGTACATAATGCAGTGACTGTGAAACAAATTGGCGCATAATAGATGCTGTAGGGGGTGGAGAGCAAATGACAGAGAAAACTGCCTGTAACTAAATTAAAAGCAGATTAATTAAAATGAGCGGAATGTTTGGGAAAAGGAGCAAAATGGAACAGTGTGAAATTGAAACACTTGCCTAAGTTGTAAAAAAGTTGCAAACACCAAATATATCAGGCTGAAATGCAAATTGTATGTCCCAAAAGCGCTAAGTAAAATAAAACAAGTAAGGAAGGGCTAAGTTCGGGTGTCACAGAACATTTTATATTCTCGCATGATAAAGTGATAATCGAGATTTCATTATCCGTCATTTACATATTTTTCAAATACCGTATTTGTGTAAAGTTTTATTCCGCTATCATCATTGGTTCCTAATGTATATATTATACAGAGAAGGCATCAGATGGAATTCAAAATAGCGTTATATTGGAAGAAGGCGTGGTTGTGAACCGATTTCACCCATATTTCGTACATGTCATCAGGGTGTTAAGAAAATATTATATACCGAATTTCATTGAAATCGGTAGAGTAGTTCCTGAGATATGGTTTTTGGTCCATAAGTGGGCGACGCCACGCCCATTTTCACTAAAACAAGTAAGGAAGGGCTAAGTTCGGGTGTCACCGAACATTTTATACTCTCGCATGATAAAGTTCGATGCGTCATATTCCGATTTTATCATCATTTTATACTTCTCGAATGATAAAAGTGATACAATCGAGATTTCATTATCCGTCATTTGGTTCCTAATGTTTATATTATACAGAGAAGGCATCAGATGGAATTCAAAATAGCGTTATATTGGAAGAAGGCGTGGTTGTGAACCGATTTCACCCATATTTCGTACATGTCATCAGGGTGTTAAGAAAATATTATATACCGAATTTCATTGAAATCGGTAGAGTAGTTCCTGAGATATGGTTTTTGGTCCATAAGTGGGCGACGCCACGCCCATTTTCAATTTTTAAAAAAAGCCTGGGTGCAGCTTCCTTCTGCCATTTCTTCCGTAAAATTTAGTGTTTCTGACGTTTTTTGTTAGTCGGTTAACGCACTTTTAGTGATTTTGAACATAACCTTTGTATGGGAGGTGGGCGTGGTTATTATCCGATTTCTTCCATTTTTGAACTGTATATGGAAATACCTGAAGAAAACGACTCTGTAGAGTTTGGTTGACATAGCTATAATAGTTTCCGAGATATGTACAAAAAACTTAGTAGGGGGCGGGGCCACGCCCACTTTTCCAAAAAATTGCGTCCAAGTATGCCCCTCCCTAATGCGATCTTTTGTGCCAAATTTCACTTTAATATCTTTATTTATGGCTTAGTTATGACACTTTATAGGTTTTCGGTTTCCGCCATTTTGTGGGCGTGGCAGGGGGTATATTTGGTCGTCTTCGAACTTATGGAGCCAAGAAATACGTGTACCAAGTTTCATCATGATATCTCAATTTTTACTGAAGTTACAGCTTGCACGGGCGGACGGACGGACAGACAGACATCCGGATTTCAACTCTACTCGTCACCCTGATCACTTTGGTATATATAACCCTATATCTGACTCTTTAAGTTTTAGGACTTACAAACAACCGTTATGTGAACAAAACTATAATACTCTCGTTAGCAACATTGTTGTGAGAGTATAAAAAAAGCCTGGGTGCAGCTTCCTTCTGCTATCATTTCTTCCGTAAAATTTAGTGTTTCTCTGACGTTTTTTGTTAGTCGGTTAACGCACTTTTAGTGATTTTGAACATAACCTTTGTATGGGAGGTGGGCGTGGTTATTATCCGATTTCTTTTTCCATTTTTGAACTGTATATGTAAGTGCCTGAAAAAAACGACTCTGTAGAGCTTGGTTGACATAGCTATAGTAGTTTCAGAGATATGTAAAACAAACTTAGTAGAGGGCGGGGCCACGCCCACTTTTCCAAAAAAAAATAGGTCCAACTATGCCCCTCACTAATGCGATACTTTGTGCCAAATTTAACTTTAATATCTTTATTTATGTCTTAGTTATGACACTTTATAGGTTATCGGTTTTCGCCATTTTGTGGGCGTGTCAGTTTGCCGATTTTGCCCATCTTCGAACTTAACCTTCCTATCGAGCCAGGAAATATGTGTACCAAGTTTCATCATGATATCTCTATTTTTACTCAAGTTACAGCTTGCATCATGATATCTCAATTTTTGCTCAAGTTACAGCTTGCACGGACGGACGGACAGACGGACGGACAGACGGACGGACAGACGGACGGACGGACAGACAGACATCCGGATTTCAACTCTACTCGTCACCCTGATCACTTTGGTATATATAACCCTATATCTCGACTCTCTTTTAGTTTTAGGACTTACAAACAACCGTTATGTGGTGAACCTATAATACTTCCTCCTTAGCAACTTTGTTGGTGAGAGTATAAAAATTATAAAATTCTTACAAAGACAAAAAGCTTGATTTTGACCGGTCAGTATGTAAATGAACAAGGTTTCAGACCGGATATTCTTGTAGAACTCCCAAAGGTGATCTAGTGACCGAAGCCCAGAACATACTTAAATTATGGAGGGGAACACTTCTCCAGCCTGCTGAATGGCAGTGAACACCGAACGCCAGGAGAAGGCGAACCCGATTCCCCAATCGATGACGATGGAGCAGACGTTCCATTACCCGACGATGAAGAAGTTCGAATAGCAATTGCCCGCCTGAAGAACAACAAAGCGGCAGGGGCCGATTTGATTGCCGGCCGAGCTATTCAAACACGGCGGCGAAGAACTGATAAGGAGCATGCATCAGCTTCTAACATGTAAAATATGGTCGGACGAAAGCATGCCCAACGATTGGAATTTAAGTGTGCTATGCCCAATCCATAAAAAGGAGACCCCACAATCTGCGCCAACTACCGTGGGATCAGCCTCCTCAACATCGCATATAAGGTTCTATCGAGCGTATTGTGTGAAAGATTAAAGCCCACTGTCAACAAACTGATTGGACCTTATCAGTGTGGCTTCAGACCTGGAAAATCAACAACCGACCAGATATTCACCATGCGCCAAATCTTGGAAAAGACCCGTGAAAGGATAATCGACACACACCACCTCTTCGTCGATTTTAAAGCTGCTTTCGACAGCACGAAAAGGAGCTGCCTTTATGCCGCGATGTCTGAATTTGGTATCCCTGCAAAACTAATACGGCTGTGTAAACTGACGTTGAGCAACATGAAAAGATCCGTCAGGATCGGGAAGGACCTCTCCGAGCCGTTCGATACCAAACGAGGTTTTAGACAAGGCGACTCCCTATCGTGCGACTTCTTCAACCTGCTTCTGGAGAAAATAGTTCGAGCTGCAGAACTAAACAGAGGAGGTACCATCTTCTATAAGAGTGTACAGCTGCTGGCGTATGCCGACGATATTGATATTATCGGCCTCAACACCCGCGCCGTTAGTGCTGCTTTCTCCAGGCTGGACAAGGAAGCACAGAAAATGGGTCTGGCAGTGAACGAGGGCAAAACGAAATATCTCCTGTCATCAAACAAACAGTCGTCGCACTCGCGACTAGGCTCTCACGTCACTGTTGACAGTCATAACTTTGAAGTCGTAGATAATTTTGTCTATCTTGGAACCATCGTAAACACCACCAACAATGTTAGCCTAGAAATCCAACGCAGGATAACTCTTGCCAACAGGTGCTACTTCGGACTGAGTAGGCAATTGAGAATCAAAGTCCTCTCTCGACGAACAAAAGCCAAACTCTATAAGTCGCTCATAATTCCCGTCCTGCTATATGATGCAGAGGCTTGGACGATGTCAACAACTGATAAGTCGACGTTGCGAGTTTTCGAGAGAAAAGTTCTGCGAAAGATTTATGGTCCTTTGCGCGTTAGCCACGGCGAATATCGCATTCGATGGAACGATGAGCTGTACGAGATATACGACGACATTGACATAGTTCAGCGAATTAAAAGACAGCGGCTACGCTGGCTAGGTCATGTTGTCCGGATGGATGAAAACACTCCAGCGCTTAAAGTATTCGACGCAGTACCCGCCGGGGGAAGCAGAGGAAGAGGAAGACCTCCACTCCGTTGGAAGGACCAAGTGGAGAAGAACCTGGCTGCACTTGGAATATCCAATTGGCGCCCCATAGTGAAAAGAAGAAACGACTGGCGCGCTGTTGTTAACTCGGCTATAATCGCGTAAGCGGTGTCTGCGCCAATTAAGAAGAAGAAGAAGTTTGGACGGCAGCAATATGTTATAGTAGTCCGATCTCACATGTTTGTTCGGGCAGTACTACTGTGGGCTAAAAATAGTAACAGTTTCTATATATGTTTGTGAATTTGTTGAAATATTTTTTTCTAGTTCAGTGATATCTGAGCCAAATGTTACATCAAAATAATCATTAGGGTATAGCACACGCTTGTCTTTTCGAAGAAAGTAACGTGCATTTGACGATTTTTACGATGAGTTAAATTATGCAACAAAGAAGATTCATTAAATTTCGTGTGCATAATCGAATATTTGGCACTAAAACGTTCGGAATGCTATAGAAGACCTTCGGTGATAATTTTCCAAAGTCACTAAATTTTTTTGAAAATCAGCGTCGCGTTAACGTCTGTAAAACAAAGCTTTTCAACTTCCAGGATACCATGAAAGTTGTTATTACTGGCGATGATCTGGATGATTGGATCTGTGCTTACAACCCGGAAACAGACGATCAATCGGTAGAATATCGGGACATAGTTGAGCCGAGACCGAAAAAAAGACGTCAAACTGTCATTGTTGGATTGACATGTATCATTTACGCGAAACTTTTCCTAAAAAGAGACTGAATTATGGGCCGACAACTCTTGGTTTTTGCACCACGATGGTTGATTGATTCTTTGTGAGTTTTTCGACGGATTTTTACCAATATCCTGCAGTTACAACCGTATTCACCTGACTTAGCACCGTGTGACTTCTGGCTATTCAGCAAACTCAAACGACTGCTCCTGGAAGACCGTTTTAACGCATTTAAAAACTATTCCGAGGATTGAAAAACCCTCGGCACAAGTGTATTTGCAGCAAAGGAAAATACTTTGAGGGTGACGCGTAGTAGTTTTTAAATTATGAACAAAGTCTCACTATTTGTTGTTCATGCATGGTAGTACACTGCTCAAAACGGCACTATATCGGCGCACCTTAATATAACAAATCACACCTAAGAGTAGTACGCCTTTTATATTTCGCGCTCAGAAAACAAAAACAAACATTAATCTTCGGAAAATGCTTTACTGCATTTCAAAATTCTCCAATAAGAGCTAAATACTTTTATATGCATTTTAACCAATTATCGAAGCACTTTTGCTATTCGCCTAATCTTGAAACACCCATACAGTCGACTGCTGTTTACTTTCGGACTCATACGTATCTATCCACAATTCATCACCTATCATATCTCGATCAATCGACACGTGTATCTTTTGAGCGACCAACAAATAGTGTGAGATCCCATATAAAACAAATTTTCAACAATCAAATGTATATGCAATGTCGAATGTATGCCGGTCCCACTAATGCCTGTAGTTGCCTCTAACTCACGATTGATCATATAACGGTCTTGCAATATCAGTTTGCACACTGCATCAACAGTTTTCGGAACAAGAATTCGTTTGGGAATCATCTACGACCTCGATTGAACTGACTACACCATTGAAAGACACTGGCTCTTTGTAGAGCTTCATCGCCAAATGCTATTGCTAAGATAATTTGCGTAAAAAGTTGTGAAAAACAATCTCGATTTAATTCCATTTTTTGGCTAAAATTTTAAATAACTGTAAACAACATAAATATCGCTAGTATGTCAAAACGTGCTGAATATGAATAAAATCAAAAATGTTGAACATTAAAATTGAGTGGTAAGAAGTCAGATTGCAGCAGCGGGATTGCCAGTCAGGAAATAAAAGAGGAGAGAGAAAATCTACGTAACAAATACACCACGCATAAGAACTCCACACATATTTTTAACACAATTCTACTCACCAAACAATGTACACCCCTTCGCGCGGGTAAACTTACTTGATCAGACGAAGAACCTAATCGTTTATCGTATTTCGATTAGTACTTCATTTCGCTCCCGATCGAAACCATGCATGTATTTACTTATATATGTGACCTGGTCTACGAAAAGGGAGCTAACGTGCGAAAACTAGTTTTCTGGGAAAAGCTTTTAAAAATAATCGATAGTTTCTCGTTATCTCATTAATTGTTCTCCATTTTTTTGACACCTAAGCCCCCTTTACGTAGACCGGGTCATATATATTTAGCGGAAAAATGGCAAAAAGTGGTCGATTAAATGAAGCATATTTTTTTATATATAAATATAAAAAAGTAAGTTGAAATTTGACTAGAAATACGAAAAGATTTTTCTGACTAATCAATATTTGTCCCTTTTTTTTCTACACCAATTTTGCTTATTTCCCTTTTGTATTCGATATTACGACCAGTAATTTGCTCAAATATTGAAAATTAACCCAAAACAGTAAGTAACTAAATATTCATATTAACATACATACATAAAGACACAAGCATTAACTCGAGCACACACATACAAGCCACCAAACAAAGCGTTTGTATAGTAGAAATATCGCAGACATGCAAAGCTTAATGTTGGAATATCCAGTATACCAAGAGAGCACCGGTTACTACTGATATTTAATCCACTAACATGCAGCACACTCGGCGCACATACCCATTACAGTGGGTCGATTTACAGAGAGTAAAAAACGTTAAAGCCGCATATGCGAAAAAAGTAATACGGATCATTCTGAATAACTTTGCCTTAGAGACTATAGGTCTAAAATCGGTTTCAAGCCGGCGATTTCTAAGGTGAGGGTTATTAGGGATATTAAAATTTTGCGAATTAAGTTCATTACGTAAGTCTATTTTGTTTTTCTATTGATCCTCTGTCGGAATTTGTCAGATCAAGCAACTATATCACATATCTCCCATATAAGGGATTATTCAGATTTTTTAAGCTTCACCTTATAAATTTCCTGGCTCCAAACCGATTTCAGGCCCATAGTCTCTTAGGTAAAATTGTTCAAAATGATACATAGAACATTTCCTGTTTTAGAAAAAAAATCAACCCGTTCTAATACTCATAAACACACTTCGCTGAGTTTCATCTACAAACTCACTCTGCCATAGAGCGCCTGAAGATATGCAATTATACGTGTTGAAAAATGCGCAGCTGACTGCACGCGACAGTGCGGTAAACATTTTCAGTTGCCTTTGCACATTGATCCCAACGTGTCAGGTTTACCATTACTTTTTCCAACAGTCTCCTGCCCCTTAGCACTTTCCTCTGTCTCATTTCAGCTTTTTCTCTCTGTGTCGCGCATACTAAAATATAACTGTAGTTATACAAGTGTGTGTACCTTATATTTACCGACAAACGAGCGCAATTATAGGGTAGCGTGGTAGGTAAACTTTGCACGATATATTTGTAGGATATGTATGTATATACCAATATTTGCTTGTATACGTGTGTGCGTGTTTGTTATTTGCCATTGCAGGCAATGACAGCCGTTCAGCGTTAGTTAAGTGCAAATTGAGTTTATGAGTTCAAGTTAGTGGACTTAGTTACTGGACCGCGCTGTCCAGACCCTGCATATAAAGGTCGGCGTATATATGTATGAAAGTTACTCGTAATATAAAATGTACACATATAAATTTACACACTAAATGGCAACAGTATTTAATGTGTGGAGTTTTCGAGTTTGGTGTGAGTAATTTAAAAGTTTTTTTTTCTATTTTTCATTAAACGCTAATAATATAAATAAGAATATACTTTGTAATTTTCATGCATTTTTGGTTATAACAGCAAGTTTGGTTACAGCAGCTGTTTAAGTCGGTACACCTTCGTAGTGCCTTGCGATTTTTACTATGGATAAAAATATCGAACAAAGAATTTGTCTAAAATTTTATATTTCTAATCAAATTTCGTGTGCGGAATCGTTGCGAATATAGGAAAATGCTTATGATGATTCAGTTTTAATAAAAACACAATTCGTACAAAGGCTTTACAGACCAGGTCCAGAGAGCGTTGAAGACATGCATCGTTCTGGAGGACCTTCGACTTCTTTAACTGATGAAAATATTAAAAAAATTGAGGATATGGCACTTCAAAATCGTCAGGCAAGTGTTAGTTAGATGGCAAGATCTCCACTTGTGGTGCGAGTACGTTCGAATGATTTTAGTGGATATTTAGAGTATTAATCGTATTCTTACCCGACATGTCCCGACAAAGCTGATTTTTTTATCAAAAAGATTACGATTGTTACCGATTTTAAAGCCAAAAACGCAATGAATACCATCGATCCACCACTGTATTCACCACATTTTTTCTTGTTCCCCAAACTGAATTTGCCGTTTCGTGGTACACGTTTTCACTCGATCGATGTGATAAAACAAAGTTCGCTGAAGGCCATCGTAAATAGTGATTATGAAAAGTGTTTCGAATACTGGAAAATCGTTGAAAAAAGTGTATTACATCTGTCGGGGATTACTTTGAAAGCGAGAAAATAAATATTGATGAATAATTAAATATTTTGTATTTTATTTACAATCCATGGTTACTTTTTTCACAATTTATGTAGATTTCAAAATGCAAAGGCAATCGAAATAGTTACATTGACGTACAAAATAATGTACTTTCAAGGATTTTAGTAAGAGAAGGGAGAATGAGAATATAAACAGTTTAAGGATATCATTACATCCTGAGGTGCTTATGTAATGCTAATTGTATGGTACTTATATAATAATGTTTTTGAAGTAGTAAAGGAAACGTTAACTAGTTTCTGGTATTATAAGCCAATACCAAGAGAAATAGAATATAGTTGAAGACAATAGTTATGATAATGTTGATATTATAGAAATTAAAATAACAGCGATGTATACTCGAGAGTAATTGAATGTATTTATTATGGTACAAATTAAAAATAGTATTTGTTTTAGAATTAAATAAATTCACGTTTTTTTTTGTTTGCGTACTTCATGTTCTACTATTTTGACTAGAGCTCGCACAGAGCCACCATATTCACAACTATAGAGAGACACCTTGACAATGGCTGTCAGCTTAAATTCTGATATTGAGATAAAAAAAATTTAATTTTAAATTTTTACTCCCAGACATCTTGGATCATAAACTTAAAATCTACTTCTAAAAATTAAAATATAAAAATGTATGTTTTAAGTCAAACATCGAAATTAAAAACTTAAAAATTAACTTTTAATCGAAGATGTTGAGAAAAATTGATTCCATTTTGGGAATGAATGAAAATCTAATTTATAATCCAAAAGTTTTCAAATAGAAAATTCACAACCCTTACGATATGGATATGTAGATGCTTTTATATTGCATATATATACTATATATATTATATTATTATTATATATATGTATATTATATATATATATATATATTCACAATTTTTAAATGTAAATCGATCTCGCTAATTCTGAAGAAAGTCAACTAACCTATTGTGTAACAGTTTGTATGTTTCACATAATAGTACAGTCATTTAGTATTTTTACTTGGAAAGTTTTCCGGGGGTTTTGAAATTTGGCAATTTTATAGATTTTGGTATGCTCTTGCCAAATTTCAACTTTGCCACCTCGTATGTTTGCCGCTCCGCTGCCATATTGAAAAAATGGCGTCCAAAAGCAGTTTTTTGATAATAACTCCTTTCCGGCTCATTTTACAGGAAAACCATATCCAAACAAATTAAAAGTAGAGGAAATTTCCTACAATTTATGTCTTAACCTTTTCTTTCCTAAAATCAAGTTTCGGCCCTACGAGCACCGTAAAGTGTAATTCAATACACGTTTCGGCAGATATACTCATTTCCCCACCACCATGAGGTAGAGAAATCGGCGCATTATTTTTATCGTGATATCCCAAGTATTTATTTGCTCGAGAATAGTGTTCGTTTCTTTTTCGTCAATGTCGTCTTGTGACGAAAATGGCGAATTATCGCAAGAACCACCACAGTTCGTGCACACAACGAAGCGCTTTAGTCCTGCTTTTCTGCATCCGCAAGCTTTTTGACAATCTTTGTTGCATTTGCAAGAAATAAGTTTCAGTAAGCTTTCCGGAGCAGGGGGATAGAATGTAGTAACAGGAATGAGCCCGTTCTTGTCTTTTTTTCCATCCCCATTGTTCTGCATTTTTTTCGTTTCCATACCATTGTTGAATTTGGTGATAAGTTCGAAACGAATGTTGTCGTGCTGCTGCTTGTGTTGGTGGTAGCGACGCAATATTGAATTTTCTCTTATATGCTGATGCTGGGAAGCATGCACATCTATATTTATTTAGAGATGTACTTTTCCGACTTTTCAGATCGCTGTAACTGTATAATGCGACAAGGAAACGTTCTCCAGCTTTAGCAATGTTTTCTGGATCGTTTCGTTTTCCTTGATAAAATAATGCCGATGTGGTATCACAACCACTAAAGGCATGTAAAAAAGTAATATGATTTGAGGCTGTTTATGGAGTATATTTGTCGTGAAATTTTTCCTATTCCTGGTTTGAGGATGTACCTATATATTTGGATGCGCTGATAGCGCTGTCAAAAGAACGAGAAGATCTATATCTTCACCGATAACTACAGCGAAATTGAATGCCGATGAGAAGTTTATTGCGGTAATAATTATTAACGTATCCGCATCTTCGGTGGCTTGTTTAACCACGAAGTGTTCAGCTTGAAATTTTATTTTCAACATTTCAATGAGGCGGTTCTTGTTTGCATCGTTACCCAGGAATACTTTGGGATACAGTTTCGTCGAAAAGTATGTCTACTGAAGCAGTTTTTCTTGATCGTTCTACATACTTGGTACTACGGGCTGCTACATCTTCTGGATATCCGTCAAATACTATAATGGCTTTGGAGGTATAGTGTGATCGGACGTAAGCAATGTATTTATTGCAAATAGATGAAATTCGCCCTGTTGTCAAACGACTCGATGTAATAAGTAACCTCCATCGATAATGTATAAGCGGAAGCGTGTGTGTGTATTTTCAAAATTGATATCGCCAGAATGTTGTTCAAATGCCTGATACATCGTGGATCTGACACATTTGCGCATGCCCTCGTCATTGAAAAGGGATAACGGAATTGGAGCAAGTTCGTACGTAAGAAAATTTTCAAGTTCATCTTCAGAATCTTTAGCGATGCACATTATTTGGAAAATTAACAAAGGATTAATCGGGACAAACTCGTTTTCTATCCGAATGCCTGTACTCATAATACCAAGTGATTTTACTCCGTCATTACGTTTAAATTTTACAGTATGGAAATCACTGCCAATGATTTTCGAAATGCCAGCACTACCAACTTCTTGAGACATATGACAGTTAACTTTTTCATCTCCGATAATTCCAGTGCTTATTGACATGATTTCCTTCAATTCTGGAAAAGGTGGATGATTGGACAACCAATTCACCATTTTTTTGGCGTCATCATTGTCACGTTTAACTCGTGAACTTCTTATTTCGACATGTTGCTCGGAACTGGAAAAAGCTACATCGCAAAACTTCTCAACCTCGTCACAAATATTGTACAGAAATGCCATTCCTAACGGCCACTTGGATAGCACGCTTTCCTTGACGCCTCGATCATGAGTAAGCCCACCAAGACATTTCATCGTCCTCATTAACGACTGCTCAATTGTCATATCTGACCACGTACCACACCAAAATTTGTCAGAACGTCTAATTGTGAAATACCCTTTCCTTGTAAATAGTTCATATTCTTCAGCTGTCATTCTTTGCTTCAAATGAAACATGTCTTGCAAATATAAATGACAAGATTTAGCATATAAGAAATGACCACTGGCATAAAAATAAGGTCGTCTGATATCGGCGATTACGACAAATAAGTAGCTTGTTGGGGATAAAAGGACGGTGGCATAATATCAGACCGATAGAGGGCTAGCCCGTCACGCTAATCACTTATATATACTTAAAAATCCTTTGAAGATTCATTCTGAGTGTTAAAAACTTGGTGGCAAATTTGATATATTGTTGAGGGTACACAAAAGGGACTAAAATGTTTATTTAAAAAATATACAAAGTAAAATAGAACCTGACTGAAAAATTCTAGTTCAGCACTCAGCCAACACTCACACTTCGGGAAAGTAAAATTCCATAGCATCAACAAAACCAGTTTGATCCATAATTTATAACATATTTTCAAAAGATTTATGGAAATGCAAATTCCCAACTACAAAAGAAATACAAGACATGAGAAATTTGTACCCAAAAAATTCCGAATTATTTCTATGTGCACAAAAATTACATAGGAGAAACCTACTATAAGGCGCCATACATTTTGAATTTTTTATAGCTCGGAGCGCATGGGTGTGTGTCTCTGTGCTTGGATTTATGCAAATCTCCCACCAATAGCTAATCAGCTTTTGCTTGCAGTCCATTGTTGAAACGTCATTGTCGTATTGTGAGAGTACGATTATGTAGGTTCTAATGCAACAGCAACAATAACTACAACGGCGACAAGCCAAGAGTAGACGTAATCCATATTGGCCAATAAATTGCAACACTGTCGCATGGAGATTTACGACAATTTTACACCTTTTATACAATCACAACAACAAAATAATATTTCGGAGCAGAATCACAACAGAATCAACAACAAACGGGAAAAAAATGAAAGTTAGAAGAGGAAAAAGACAAGAAGAGAAAGTACGGACTGCACTTTTCAACTGCCAGCGGCTTAAGTGAATTGCCATGTACAGTCGTATTCCATCGTTCGTGCGCATGTTGTATGCCACATGTGCGACAAGTAGCAAATGCAATATCAGCAATTTGTAACTTAGGCACGTTGGCATCGACTGTGCGATGTACGGAAAAACAACAAAAGTAGTAATAATAACAACAACCGCAAATATAGGAGCAACAATTACAAAAATTTTGATATCAACAACATCAGCAGCTGTATGTATGTTTGCACATTTGTTTATTTGTATGGATTTATGGCAGCAATGCTTTTGTTGTTGTGGTATTCTTACCGTTTACGTATAATAACGCAATAAATCCTTTTATTTTTCACACTAAAAACCGAGATTTCTCAGCAGATTACCAAAGTTCGCACGCTTACAAATATACTAGTACAAAAACACACACGCACACATAAAGATAGCTTTAAATGTATGCCAAAATGCAGCAAATGTTCGCTTATAAAACGCCTTGTCAACAACGTTGGAGATGCCTTTGTGTTAATATAAACACATCGACAAGGCTACAGAAACAATAGTTGTTGCAATGACGAAAGGTAAGTGCAAATGCATTGTGCCCGTATGTGTATGTGTTTGTGTGTTTGTAGTATGCTAAACATATCAATTAAATTCCACTAAATCCCAAATGGTCATAAATTCCGAAATAGTTAAGTCGCCCATGTTGTTTGTTGCCCGACCGCCATTTTATGGGTGTATGTGTGTTTGCACGAGAACAAATGCCCACGCACAGTTACGATATTTACATTTATGCGCTTGTATAGAACTCCTCCGCAGCAAACAACCCTTTCAATTCAATGCGCAAAAATATGTTCGCAAATAAATGTGTGGTTGAGGTCAAGGAGAATAGTAAAGAAAATAGAAAAAATGCAATTAATACCGTACCCTCGCACATCTGGAGCCATAAAAGCCACCAACGTGCGTTTTTTTATGCAGAAAACTACAAACATTTCTATGTGCATAAAAGTTTAGAAAAGTAAGAAAAGATATACAAAAAAATTGAAAGTAGTTCCTGTTTACTAGTGTATATATTTTCACTATGGAGAGCACATGACGAAATTTCAACACATTTGGTAAAACTAAAGCTGAAATTGCTGAAAATCGTTAAAAACAAATTTACTTGAGTTTAAATATAAATAAGTCAACACCTATCCCATAACCATATTAAATTAAAAAATATAAAAAAAATCACAGTCGGGGTTTTGTCAAAACGCTTTAGCGGACTTATACATCTAACGAGTCATCCAAGTAGAATTACTTTTTGAAAGCCACTTCTGGACAGAGAGAGTCTTGTCGAGCTTTCATGTTTTTTGTTCAACATTGCTTGACATTTCAACATGCAAATCCTCACGCCTGAACAACGTTTACAAATCGTTCAACTTTATTACGAAAACTCAAGTTCCGTAAACAATGTGTTTCGCGCGCTCTCTCAACTTATTGTCAACATAATCAGCTCATTAAGCGTACTATTCGCAACACCACCACCCATCTTGGAACCCAGCATTCATTATTAAATAATATTTGACCAATTAGAGCACATCCAGCACCCAGTGAAGAAAACAGAGCAACCGTAGACAGTCGATTCGGTCCCGTTTGCAACAACTCAGACTAACATATGAAACGACTTGGCTCATTTTATGTCGAGATCTTCCAATGAAAGGGTACAAAATACATCTTGTGTGGCAACTGAAGCCGCTCGACCTTCCCAAGCGACGTTGCTTTGCTCTATGGCCTCTTGAAAAAATCCTAGAAGATCCGACGTTTTCGAGCCGATTTTGTTCAGCGATGGTCCATTTCTGGATCAACAGATATGTAAACAAGCAAAATTCCTACATTTGGCACGAAGAGTAACCTGAAGAGATTGAAAAGCTGCCATTTTATCTAGAAAAGAGTTTGGTGTGGTTTGTGAACCGGAGGAAACCGAAATGCTCGAACGAGACATGGAAAATTAGACTCAATGGATAAACCATCTGAGACGTGGCCGCGGCCATTATTTGAAAGAGATAATCTTCAAAAAATATATGCCAAAAAATGTTCTTTCTAATGAAAATAAATATTCCCAAATAAATTCGAAGTTCCTGTGTTTTTCTTTAAAAAAAAGTAGGGAACCTTGAAATGGATCACCCTGTACTAGGAAAGGATTTATAGTTTGGTAACAGTTCTGGATTTTTCGTTTGCATGCATTTAAAAGCTGGTGAAAGCACAGCCGCGGTGGATATACAAAAAGCTTTAAGAGCTTAGCAGTGGAAAGAGTTTTAAAACTAATGTTTTTTGAGCAATTTCTTTAGACACCACTATACAATATTCAGAGAAATTTCAACATAGGCTTTAACAAGAATTAATAAACGCGGCATAATAACACAAATTTTCAATAAAGGTACGAGATCGTAAATCGTAAATAAAAAAATAAGATTTCAGGATGACGATTTGAGAATTTATTTTAATTATATATTCTTAACTTTCACTTATATAAAATGAACATTATTGCAATAAAACTATTTTTAACTCAATCTACACTAATATTATTTATTTGTAAAAGAAATAAAGGAAGTATAATGTAACTAGGAACACATTTTTTTTATTATGATTAAATTCCGAAAAATATTATATGTTTTAAAACTTCGTATCATTAAATTAACTTAGAAGTACATTAGAACAACGACATGCAGCAAAAACACACAAGTGAAATATACATATGAAAGAGAACTGTAGCTTGAGCACATTTGTGTACAACCTCGCTTGGGGCGAAACAGCACTAAACTTACAAAGCAATACAAAAATACAGCAACAATAACCCGTGCAAAATTTTGTGAAGATATTATAAATTTATATTTTATAGGGCCTCCGAAATTTCCTCTTATGTGTGATAAACTTCCTGACAAACTTTATACACCTTGTTCATAGAAAACAAACACCAACCACAATAGAGAGTTAAACAAAGTATATACATAGGTTTGCAATCGAAATATAAAAGTAGTGAAATAATAATGTATTAATCGTCAGCTAAGGTGTTTGTCATACTTTTTCAAACATACAGAATAAATACTTCAAAACATGGTTGAAGCTGTTGATATTGAAAAATGTGACGGAAAGATCCCTGGTAGGAAATTTCCAACGCAAATTTTAACTGAAAAACTCGTAAGAACTGTGTTATAGTTAAAAAAATGCACCAATTTAAATTCTCGAAAATGTTATACCATGAACTAGTCCTTTAATACTACTCTCCTAACCAGTTTTCAGTAAATGATCTACGAATCACTAGTTTTTATAAACGACTTAGCAATTTAAATCTTCCCTTCTCCATGTCATCTAGTTATCGACTTAGTTACCGACATAGCTAGTATACAACTGAACTTTAGAACAAACTATTGTTTCTTGCAAAAAAGTTTTAATAGCACTTAAATTAAAAATATATTTTCATATTGTGAACCCGAAGACCTTAAATTTAGAAAAACTTAACTCCAAAATACCGAATTGAAACAAATGTTAATCCCAAGAATCGCAGAAAAACTTGTTAAAGTAAATAAAAAATAAATAACGTATCCAAAAATGAAAAAATTATAAAATGATTTAAAAAAAAAAACATATTTCTGATAAAGTCAATATAGTTTAGTTTTTAGTTATCTTAAGTACCGTTTTCTAGAAATACGTTAATCTTTACTTTATTGTTTTTCCATTAAAAGTTTTGACTTCGAAAACATTACTTCTTCAATTTCTAAAATAAAGAAACATTGTGTCAATTCTTAATTTTGATTAAAGATTAAAAACCAAATTTCCAATTTTTAATGCCTATTTTTGAATAGAAAAATTAAAATTAAAAATTTAATTTTTAGTCACAATTTTTTATTTTTTCTTTCAAAAATTCGCAATCGTGTTGTTTTCTTCCTTACCCTTAAGAATGTGTGTTTACTAACTTAACCCGAAGTTTTGGCAAGTTGTCCGTAAAGTAATACGTAGACTAAACTTTTTTAAATTATGGGGAAGAGGAATTGAAGAAAAAAGAGAGGCAAGGAAGGAAAAAGAGTTCGATAAATAACCGTTCTCCCAGGCTCCTAAGGCTATACTTATGAGGAATGAGGTACTGATGCCTTTTTAAGACAGCCCTACTTTCGAAACTCGCACTTAAAACAATGAGGTTGAAATGAAGTTACTTTGTGGCCATCAAAGAAGACTGGAAAGCAATAAATACTAAAATAAATGTGAAGAGACCTTGATGCATGAACATAGTGAAAAGGGGCGTTCCATTCGATTCCCTAGCGTGTAGTAAACTATTGTCAACTTTCTACATTCCTGCCTCCACTTACAATCTTTATGCACATAACTACTACTAATCTAGTTGCTAGTACGAAAAACCACGTTATTTAACTCCTCACATTGTCTCGCAAAAATGCTCTAGTTCAGCATGATATTATCCTAGTAACGTCGGCACGGCTTCTTAAATAAATGAGTTTATCGACAGACATACAAACGGAAGCATTTTATTTCGACTGTTATTTCGTAAGTTTACTAAATCGAGTTTTTTATTTTATTTCTTAGTAGTAAGAATAATAAGGAGGAGGCTGATTTCAGGAAAAGTACCAAGTAATTTATTTTGTAAAATTAATTAAATTTATTTTGTTTTCTAAATTATTTGTAAAAGTTCTATAAACCTCTTATTTGTAAACGCTTTTCTGAAAGTCTGTTAAGGTTTTCATTTGTGAAAATTCACAATTTTTTCAAAGCTTTTTTAAGTATTAGTTACCTTTTTATCTTCTTGCAACCTAACGGTACGTATCACCTAAAACTAATCGATATAGATATAGGATTGTACTTATTATTATTATATTAATAATTATTTTGGCTGTTGAAATTTTTGTTTCTTGTCTTTTATGACTCGGCTAATTCCGCTCGTTCGCGGATTGCGCCCCCGCGTCGATTGGGCGGGAGGAGGGTAATCATTGGGTATTATTATTATTATTATAATAGGTTGTCAAAAAAGTCTTGCGGTATTTGGCTAGTTGGCGCTGAAAGCGCGTAGTTCCACTTTTATTCGTCGCATCGGGTCATGCTATACCTTTTTGGAAAGCTCACGCTAACACGTGTTTGATTGACTGTCGTTTCTTTTAAGTCGTTCGTGCGTTATAGCGTCGCAAACATGGAGCAAAATAAAAAGAAAATATGGCATATTTTACAGTACTACTACGATAAAGGCAAAAATGCAAAAAATTTGTGCAGTTTATGGACCCGATACAGTTTCCATTTCCACCGCACAACGATGGTTTCAACGGTTTCGTTCTGGTGTAGAGGTGGTCGAAGATGCGCCACGCTCCGGAAGGCCTGTCGTCGAAAATTGCGATAAAGTCGTAGCATCGGTCAAGAGCTGGGCATGAGTCATCAAAAATTCATTTAAATTTCAATAAAAAGAAAAAAATTCAATAAAAATACCGCAAGACTTTTTTGCCAACCCATTATATATAAGGACCCGACAGACATAAGCCAATCGATAGCATGTGAGTATTGTGTATTAGTATGCTTTCAGAGAAGTTAAATGTCGAAGCTGTGTTGAATAAAAACCAGAAGTCGTTTAGTGAAAAAGTTGGATCTTAAACTATTCTATAGCGGGTATTTATTCTCAAAGTTAATTATCTACAAATACTGAAATTATCGTAATACCATCGGATGTACAATATTTTTGGTTAATCCTTGAGAGGTATAAATAAATAAATTCGATGGTTTTCCCACCCTCGAGCACGCAACATAGAATTTGCTATGAGAAAAGCACGGATTTTCTAAATCTAGTCCACAAATCGTTATGGTTTGACCTTGTGCCTTATCGCAAATGCCAAGCGGATTGGAAATTGTTAACGTTTAAGTGGCATCGGCGAATCTGAAGGAATCATTGGAATCCGTAGTAGAAGTACATCTTCACCTTGAAATTTTCCACTCAAAATAGTGGCTTCAATAATGTTGCCCATGATTTTTTTTATGACTAATCGCGTACCATCACACAATTTTGGCGCATTCAAATTTCGAAGCAAAATTATGAGTCAATCTTTAATCGCAAGTTATGTGCTGGCATTCGTTGACGTGCCTCTCGTTGCCTTAATGTATAAGCACGAAGACGTTGATTGCGTTGCTCTGAATTCTCATTTGCACGTGAGTTTGCTATTTGTTCTCTTACATTGCCATTAGTTGTCAAGTGCTCTTCTACTGTTCTGTTCGATCTATTGGTCTATTGTCTTCATGGCTTAGACTATACTTATGAGTAGCGCCATCTACCAGCTGTAACTGAAACTCCAATATCTCACACGACTGCAGCGCAGTCTGATGAAATTCTGTGTAAAATATTCTAACATCAACAACATTTTATAAATAAATAAAATTAATTGTTAAAATATTGTTAAAACAAATCAAATTGTGAATCTAAACCAACCTCAAGCCCCCTTGAATATATACAAAAAATTTCATCAAAATCGGTCCAGCCGTTTAGGAGCAGTTCAATTACAAACACACGTACAGAAGATGTATATATATAACAAGTAAGAAAGAGCTAAGCTCGGGTGTCACCGAACATTTTATACTCTCCCATGATAAAGTGATAATCGAGATTTTATTATCCGTCATTTACATATTTTTTTATTTTGCTGTAAAATTAATTAGATTAGTAGTTACTGAGATATGGTTTTTGGTCCATAAGTGGGCGACGCCACGCCCATTTTCAATTTTTAAAAAAAGCCTGGGTGCAGCTTCCTTCTGCCATTTCTTCCGTATAATTTAGTGTTTCTGACGTTTTTTGTTAGTCGGTTAACGCACTTTTAGTGATTTTCAACATAACCATTGTATGGGAGTTGGGCGTGGTTATTATCCGATTTCTTCCACTCTTGAACTGTATATGGAAGTGCCTGAAGGAAACGACTCTATAGAGTTTAAACTACATAGCTATAGTAGTTTCCGAGATATGTACAAAAAACTTAGTGGGGGGCGGGGCCACGCCTACTTTTCCATAAAAATTACGTCCGAATATGCCCCTCCCTAATGCGATCCTTTGTGCCAAATTTCACTTTAATATCTTTATTTATGGCTTAGTTATGACACTTTATAGGTTTTCGGTTTTCGCCATTTTGTGGGCGTGGCAGTGGGCCGATTTTGCCCATCTTCGAACTTCTTCTTATGGAGCCAATAAATACGTGTACCAAGTTTCATCATGATATCTCAATTTTTACTCAAGTTACAGCTTGCACGGACGGACGGACGGACATACCGACATCCGGATTTCAACTCTACGCGTCACCCTATTTACTTTGGTATACATATATAACCCTTTATCTGACTCTTTTAGTTTTACTATAATACTCTCCTTAGCAATTTTGTTGCGAGAGTATAAAAACTGTTCCTGTATTTCATTCACCTCGTCCACTATAAGTTCAGGGGTCCCCATATTCGGTACCAAAGGCCGAGAACAGTTTTGGTTGAATTAAGGGAATTTTAGGTCATAAGGTGGCAGACTCTAAAGACATTATTAATGTCTGAAAGAATGAAAGAATGAAATAGAATTTAAAATTGAGCTATGTATATGGGAAGTGAGCATGGTTGTAAACCACTTTTGTCCATTTCCGCACTGCGACATAGGGATGTCAGAAGAATGCTATGAATTTAATTTAGTCGAAATCGGTTCTCGAGATATGTGATTTCCTTTAAAAATGGGGGGTGCCACGTTCATCGTCTAATTTTGACTCCGACTCACATAAAACCCTGCCATACTATCTCTGGTGTAAAATTTTATCTCTTTGGCGTATTTAGTCATTGATCTTTCGCACTTTTTTATAGTTCTTAACAGTACTGTTATATGGAGAGTGGACGGGGTTAATTTCCGATTTAGCCACTTTCACAAAGTCGATTATAGTTCTAAAAAGATTTTTAACCCAAAAGTGTTACTGCGAACATTTTTACCAAATAACAGTTACAGCTTGCATTGATAGACGTTATTTATAAGAGACAGTACGACTTTATATAAAAGAGAATCACTACAGACGCACTACGATAAAAATACACAAAACATTGCTGCGCGTTGACTACCCTGGATGTGAAAAATACGTTCAACTTGGCAAAATGGAAACACAAAATCAAAACCCTGATGAAATTCGCGACCCTGAGCACCTCACAAATATTATAACGAGTACTTTTAAAAACATAAGGCTAATTTTCTGACGAAGGCACCAGGAGCTACTCCATTTTGAGTGGAGTACCCCTATGCTCAGTATTAGACCCACTATTATGTAACCTAATTTATTTCTAAGAGGACAGCAACCAAACTTATGGTGGTAGCAATGGATAAACAATTAGTCGACAGTGGTTCTCTTCTGTGAGTCTAGAACTGGCTGAGCACAAAACAAAAGTTTTACTCATAAGCACCAGGAAGGTGGCAGAGGGGAGCGCGAGATTACTTCACAGCCGCAGCTGAAGTATGTGGGAGTAATATTGGATTCCAAATTAAAATATAGGGAACACCTCATAAAGCAAACAAAATTTATAATGATCTATAGAAAATGATGACCAATAGAGGCTGTGGCGTTCCAGCCGCCGATTCTTAATAGCAAAAGCAATGAGTTTCATAATACTGTATGCAGCACCAATATTGATACAGGCACTAGATATAAAACCGTAAGCTAAACAAATAATTGAAGTGGATAAGCTTTCTGCGATTCGAGTAATAAGTCCTTTCCGGACTATATCAACCGACGTTAAAGTATTAGCCACTGATATCCAGAGAGATGAATTCGAGCGATTATATCAGCTCCCAGCGCCTAAAACGGTATCGGCAAAGACAGGTCCGAGGAACAAGAGCATTAAAATGTGGCAGGAGCGGTGGAATTCCTCATCCAAAGGGCGCTGGACCCACCAACTTATTTCGCATATCCACTCGTGGATAGGCAGACGACATGGGGACCTGTATTTCCATCTGACCCAAATACTTAGTGGACATGGGCGCTTCAGAAGTTACCTTTACAGATTCCACAATGACATTGGTTTGAACTGTCCGAAGTGTACAGAGTAGACAGAAGACTCTAAATATGTATTATTTTATTGCCCTCGCTTTTCCCATACCACAGAAAAACTAAAAACCAGACTCGGTGGTAGTTTTACCGTCGATACCATAACGACACTAATGTTTCAGTCTTCTGAGAAATGGAAAGCTCTTAAAGAAGCAATGTCTTGTCCCTCCCACGAAGTAATACTTAGCCGGTGGTACCGTGAGAGAGTCTTGAGTTGGAAGTGGGTCAAGTTTAGCGGATTAAAACTTCGCACTCCGGCTCTTGATGCTTCCCCTACTATAAAAATCCATATATCTGTGCTTTAGAAATAAAATTTCTTTGTTTAAAATATGTGAGCACAAAACTAGTCTGTCTTCATATCAGAGCTTTCTTTAGTATATACTAGAGAACTCGTCCATTCTTTACTGTGGGTGACCCATAGATAGTACTACTACTGCCATCTATATAATTTCTATTAGTTAGATTATAACCATTAGTTAATAAGATATAGCATTTTTGTGAAGCAACTTGTGTTGTTAAAATGGGTAATATAAGCATTTCGTGTGTTAATAAAGCATTGCTTTTTTGGGGAAAATACCGTTGAATTTGGGCCCTGCACCAGGCAGATCAACCATTGAAAAGAGATTTGCTAAGTTGGAAAAAATGAGCATCGAAAACAATGAAGGCAGTGCCCTAAAGAGGCGAAAGCTTTGTGCAAAGTGGGTACTTCGCGAGGTCATAATCTAACAAAAACAACGAATTTCTGACTCTGAGGAGTGTTTGAGTGCTCTTTAATAGTAATAAAACCAAATTTTTTCGTCGGTGTGTGACAATAGAAACATGGCTCCATCATTTCCCACTTGAGTCCAATCGACAGTCATTCTAGTGCACTGCACATGATGAACCGGTTCTCAGGCGTGGAAAGACGAAAAAGTCGCTGGAAAGGTAATGACATACATTTTTTGAGATGCATGTGGTATAATACATACTCAACGACTGATTAATGAGCCAGTTATAATCTATTTCACTGCGTATGTGGTTGCAGTTCTTTTTTACTATTCCAAATACTTAGCAATTATATAATTTTTGAGGAAGAATACATATGTTTAAAATCGTACTCATATATTCAAATAATTCCTACAAACATGAATTTTGAACAAATGCTTAATATTCGAAATATAATTTTTGTATTTATGAGTTGAATTAAATTTTAACATAAAGAGATAAAATGTCCTTCCCCTGGTTCTAAGCTACCTCTCCACTAATTTTCCTCCAAATCGGTTCAGCCGTTCTTGGGTTATAAATGGTGTAACTAACACAACTTTCTTTTATATATATGTGACCTGGTCTATGAAAAGGGAGCTAACGTGCGAAAACTAGTTTTCTGGGAAACAGCTTTCAAAAATAAACAACTCGTTTCGTCAGTTTCTCGTTTTCTCATTAATTGTTCTCCTTTCCAGAGGCTTCAAGGACGTCCAGTAAGTGTTGTTTTTGGTCGGAATATTATTATAGTTCATCGTGTAAGTTGCTAGTGTGGAACATTTAAAAAACTAACACTGAAGAAGTGACGTTTACTCTAATACCGCGCAGCTGCTGTTGTCTTGTTTTCATTCGTCTTTCCTTCCGGATGTTCTGTTATCACATTTGTGTAAGTGTTTCTGTTGATTATCGTCTTCGCATTTCGCATGAAATGAAACATGAGTGTTGATGAGGAGTTCAGTGCCGTATACGGACAATATTTCCATGAAAAGGATGATGAAAACAATGAAGAGAGCGATTATGATGAAGACGAAGTATGTGTATCTCAGGCAGAAGATGATACCGAACAAACTTTTGTTAAGATTGACCTGTCTGTTGTTGAAGTAAAGGAGGAAGAGCTGGTAACAAAATTTCAAAATGTCAAAAGGTTGTTGTAATAATAAATGTCATACACTGATACCACGGAAAATGATCGAGAGTACGTGGAACAATTGTTTAAAGATGTCGAAAAATGAACTTGATTTAGTGATACTAAGTCACATCGAAGCTGGAATTATGAGTAACGAAAAGCTAGAAAGTGTATACACATAGCTTGCTGGGCGGAAGAAATATGGACAGAGACAGGATACAGAAGTTATGAGGCATAAAATTACAATTACCTTCTACAGAGTAGCTGTTTGTCGTTCGTTTTTCCCTTTTCTACATGCGTGTGGGAAGAAGCGTTACGAACATTTAGTACGTCATTTTGCCGCACAGGGTGTAACAGTGCGCCAACACGGACTGGCAAATAAACCGAGTACACATCCAAAGTCATTTAAACCGGCTGACATCGAAAAAGCTGTTAAATTCATCGAGTCTATAGCCGATTTAATGGCTCTTCCACTGCTCGGACGACTCCCGAAATTTAAGGATTTTCGGATAATGAAACTGCCATCCAGCGAGACGAAGTCCTCAATTTATCGAAAATACATTTCTTCACTCAGTGATAACGAATTGAAGATGAGTAATCGCAGTTTTCGACGGATATGGTCCAAATACATACCCTACGTTACAGTTATGAAACCAGCGGATGAACTCTGCGATGTCTGCCGTGGTAAGTAGCTCATTATTTGCTCATTTTATAGTTGTATCAAACGTTGAGATTAAATTCAGTATTTTTTCTTTTAATAGGAAACGCAATACCGATTGCGCAAGCCAAAGGTGTTACTGACATTGAACGCGAACAGAAGCTTAATCAATTTCTTGATCACCTCCACCGAGCCCGAAATCAACGAGAATATTATCAAAGTTTGTGTAGAAATACTGACCCTACAGCAGTCGTTCTGTTATTTGATTTTGCCCAAACCGTTCACTATCCTGTCAGTCCACAACAACCTGGTACAGCATACTTCAATGCAACCAAGAGGTGCGGAGTCTTCGGAATTACAGACGAAAACCAAAAAGTTCAGGTTAGAATTTCAAACTGAATCATAGGAACTCAAATTGCTCGCCTTTACAGGATCTTACTTATAATTTTTTTTTTACAGTACAATTACATGCTAGACGAAAAAGATGACGTTGGTAAAGGACCGAACTGTGTTGTGAGCATCCTGCATTATCACCTGGAAACCTACTATAAAGACATTGAAACACTCTTTCTTTTCTGTGACAATTGTGTTGGGCAGAATAAGAATAACACTGTGCTATCATATCTGCAATGGCGTTTGGCTCGGGGTCTTAACAAAACTATTTTATTCAATTTTCTACTTACAGGGCACACTAAGTTCGCGCCTGATCGTTACTTCGGTATTTTCAAAAGTAAGTATGCTGTCAGTAACATCGACACGTATGCAGATTTACTGCAGTGTGTCGAGGCATCATCACCTGGGGGTTATAATAAAGCTGTATCGCCTGAAAAAGTCGTCTGGTATGAATGGGACAGCTATTTTAAACCACTGTACAAGTCACTTGTTGGAATAACGCAATTCCATCATTTCATAATCTCTACAGATTGTGTAAAAACAAAGAAATTCGCAGACAGTGAAGAAGTGCAGTCCTTTAAGCTTCTGTTAAAACCTATCGATCCTGAAATGCCGAAAGTTATACAACCAGCCGGTTTATCTTTGGAACGTCAGTGGTACATCTATCACAATCTTCGCAGCTTAGTTTCGGATATATCTAAAGTAGATATTGTGGCCGAAAAATTTGCCATCGAAGAAACGGAAGGCAAAAACTAGTGAAGATGTTCTCAAACCAGACGAGGAACCAGGTCCATCTTTCTCAGGCTCAACACGTAAAAAGATCTCAAGGAAAACGACAACAAAGAAAAATACATGAACTACTCAGCTTTATTCTTTTTGGCCCATAATAGGTTTTCTAGTGTATAATCATGTCTTTATAGCTTATAATTCGATGTATTTTGTTCATTACAAAAAAAAAAAAATATTTTTTCGTATTTTTACTCCTCTTTCTCTACATTTTTACGGAACTTTCAAACAAGTTATGACTTTTTGGATTTTATCACGTGAAAAAGCATCTCATCTTCCATCCGAATCAACTAAAAAGTGAAAATTGATTTTTTGACACCTAAGCCCCCTTTCCGTAGACCAGGTCACATATATTGATCAATCAACGAAGTTTGGTAAGCGCAGCATTTAGTGCAGGTAACACAAGCAGCATGGAGGATAGGGTCATGTGTAGAAGTTCACGCAAGTGAGGAAAGTTCTCTGATCGCCATTCACTTGGGAGTGACCAGAAACGATTCTTTTACATATGGCTCAAGCAGCTCACGACTTCCGGTCTTTGACCCAGTACCCTCTGGGTAGCCTAAGAACATCCGTTTCAAGGCGAGCTAAAGTGAGAAGGCCAATCATCCCCTACATGAGGTTGTGCGCTGGGTTTGGGACCCGCCACGTAAAAAACACCCCTAATGAAAAGGAACAACAAGCCTCGGATGAGTGACTCCCCTTTTTGATTTCGAGAGAAAAGTTCTGCGAAAGATTTATGGTCCTTTGCGCATTGGCCACGGTGAATATCGCATTCGATGGAACGATGAGCTGTACGAGCTATACGACGCCATTGACATAGTACAGCGAATTAAAAGACAGCGGCTACGCTGGCTAGGTCATGTTGTCCGAATGGACGAAAACACTCCAGCTCTGAAAGTATTCGACGCTGTACCCGCCGGGGAATGCAGAGGAAGAGGAAGGACCAAGTGGAGAAGAACCTGGCTGCACTTGGAATATCCAATTGGCGCCCCATAGTGAAAAGAAGAAACGACTGGCGCGCTGTTGTTAACTCGGCTATAATCGCGTGAGCGGTGTCTACGCCAATTTAGAAGAAGAAGAAGAACACAAACAGCACACAATAACTTTCTTCTCACTTTCACTTTACGTACTCACATAAAAACAGTTCCAAATAAATTCCACGGCAATTGCCTTAATTTTTATTATTTACGACCGCAATTAGATGATAATTACTTGAAATTAAAATATAACGAGATTAAATACCATTAGTTACATCTATTTAAATGTATAGAGGCATAATATTCATAATTAATAGAATAATTTATGATACAGAATTTGTGAGCTGGAATTTCTTTATTAAAAGCGCACAATTATAATAAAGTTCTAATCTTTTAAGCTACAATGTGTGTTGCAAAGCAAGGGCAATGAATTAAAATAAGGAAATGATTTTTGCAATTTGCCTGACATTTGTATATTACTTTTTTATTTGTCTACCCTAAACAGGGTATATTAAATGAGGTACGAAGTTTGTAACATCCAGAAAAAAACGTCGAAGACCCTGTTGAGTATTTATATAAATGAGCAGCGTGACGAACTGAGTCTGTGAGCAAAATATAATACGATATTTACGATGAGTGAAATTATTCAACAAAGAATATTCAATAAAATTCGTATGCGGAATCAAATTGTAGATGCCATAACGTTCAGAATGTTGGAAAGAACCTTCGGCAATAATTAATTTTGTATTTGAGCAAAGAGGGATTAGTTTAAGGGAAATGAAATGGATTTTGAAGAATAAATTAAAAATTTTAAAATTATGAAAAAAGTCGTACTATATTTGGCCATAGTAGCTCCTTCGGTCTGGAGATATCGGGCAATCACAATTAAGTTTTTATATGAAAATCTTTTTTATCAGACAAGGCATAACACAAAATTTCGCATAAACTCTTATACAAACCATAATTACAATATGAGAAGAAATTTTTGGGATTGAACTACTGTAGCATATAGCTGTCATATAAACTGAAACGGATCTGATCAAAATTAAGTTCTTGTATACATATAAAAAAATGTAATCCAATATTCGCTAAGAAAACGCTATAATAGTTGAAGGCAGGGGCGAACGCCGGGGGGGGAGGGCTTTGGTGTGTTAAAACCCCCCCCAAAGTAATTGAATTTTTAAATAGTAGAATTTCATTCTACATAGTCATTTGAAAAATTGTAATTTGTTGTTTTCAAAGCAATCTTTCTGTCGACGATGATACAATTGTATCTTTTTTGATACTTTTTTTTCTAAATTTTGTGATTTGATACTTTTTTGTTCACAAACGGCCTATTTTGACACTTTTCTGCTGATAGAATTTAATTTTTTGAAAATATGAAAATGTTAAATTAAAAACAAACCTATTGTGTCTGGATAGTATTAAAAAGTTGTGGGAATGTAGGCCAATTAAAAAACCCGGAAAAATATAAACTGGACAGAGACTTTTTTTTAATTTGCTTCAAAGTAATGAGTTATGAGTAATGAGATGATGCCTTATAACTCTGTGGCTGCTGAACTGGATTTTTTTTAGATTTAAGGGGAATTGTGAGTCGAAAATGGACTTCTTTTGAAAATTAGTTCTGAACTGAAAAGTCACCAATAAGGTTTCTATTATTTTTTTTAGAGTTTATTGTTAATCATAATACAGGAAAAATAAAAACTCATTTATTATGACTTTCAGTTTTCGTTCCATGAGCAAACTGTTGTGAAATAAATTTAAATTAAATAAAATTATGCTATTTGCAAAAAAATACTTGAGTGTCTTAACTAAAATGTCTATATTTTTAATAAAAAAAAAAACCAGAAAAAACTGGTCTGAATTAGATACACAACTTTACTTATTATTTGTTTTTCAAATGAAAATTTTTAAAACAACGGTTGTGCTTTTGATACTTTTTCATACTTTTTTTGCTTGGCAACATATACTTAATTTTTCTAGCTCATGCGGCAACACTCTGTCACTAATGATTAGAGCGTGAATGAGAATAGAACAAATGAATTATGTGCGTACGTGCGTACTTAAAGCCAATTTTTGCATTATCAAAACACATAAGCCTATGTTTGCAGCAAATAGACTGTGATTTGAGCAGCTGCGTTGCTTATGCAAATAATTTGTATGCTGAAATTAGTGAAATGCGTAAGGATTCTGAACAATCGTTTAAACTAATTTTTGAATCAGTTAAAATAATAGCCGCAGAATTAGATTTAGAAATCAAAATTCCGCGTTTGGCGAAACGTCAAACTAATCGCGACAATTATGAAGGCGAACCGGAAGAATATTACCGCAGATCAATTTGTATACCGTTTTTAGATAATTTTTTGGACCAAATCAATGAACGATTTTTAAAACATCGAGAGCTGCTTTCCAAAATTGACAACATTTTGCCAAATAAATGCATAAATCTTGACGTTATTGAGATGCAGGAGACTGTTCGTGTTTTAGAAAAGCAATGGTCCGCTGATGTAGAAGATCGCGCTGAATTTAGAATGTGGAAAAGGTTAAAAATCTTTTCTTCAGATTATATTTTTTTTAACTAAAATTTTGAATATATTTTCAGGAACTGGTTAAATCAAACAAAGAGATCCAAAACTTTTTTAGACGCGTTGAATTGTTGCGATGCAAAAATTTTCAAAACAGTGCATCGTTTTTTAAAGATTGGAGCAACAATCCCTATATCTGTCGCTTCAAGTGAACGCTGAAAATAAAAGAAGATTAGACTTCAATTTGTGAATAAAATAATGAAACCTTGTCTTTTTACCTAAACCCCCCCCTTCCCAAATTTTTTTCCTGCGTGCGCCACTGGTTGAAGGAATCTTCCGGATCAGACTACTATATGATATAAATAGCTGCCATATAAACTGAACGATCAAAATCAAATTCTTGAATGGAAATCTCTATATTTGTTAAGGGGCTTTTTCTTGTACTCTCGTACAAATCAAAAAGTTTTATAAAATAATTGCTGGCCAGTCGTTTGAATTGTCTCCTGATTTGAATTTATATAATTATATAATAGTTTGATTAGTTTGTATTAAAGATTTATTAATTTTTTGACAAAATTTCGTTATAACCTCTGTTTCCTAATTTACTGACTAATAATCTTAAGGGGCACACCTAGTGTGACAGCGTAAAAAAAAGACATTTTTGGGATCAAAAAAAAAAAACAAACCTAGTCAAACAATCGTTTTTTTTATTTTGAGGGTATATTTATACATGTTTTAAAAGTAAACTGAAAAATGTTTGTAAGAAAATATTAAATAGTTTTGAAATGACAAGCGATCTCCGGCGCCGCCAAAAAAAAGGTCCTCCACTGCTGCCATGATTGCAGCCTTCCCTGTTGATAAAACCTAAAAAAAACAAAATTCTTATTAAATTAAAACATATTGTCTGTCCGATGACCCTCTGGCTAATAAAAAAATCAAAAATTGACAAAATGGCGGCATGTTGAAAAAAAAGTTAAATTTCACCCAGAATTATGGTCGTTTTTGGTCTGCCAAAATTCGATTTTTGATTCGAACAAAAAACTGGAGAATCATCGTATGGAGAACTATATAGAGAAGATGTAAAAAAAAAATTGATAGCGGTCGGATCATTTGTCTCCGAGTAATCACTCCAGCAAATTCGAAAAATGCTGTTTCGAGAAAACCGTGTTTAAAGATAAAGTGATTGTTATCTAACTGCCGAGCGGCTACTCTTATAAATGGCTGTAACTCAAAAACTGTTTCAGATATCGATTTAAAATTTTAGTATGTTATTTTTAAAGGTATAGCCTATCGAAATATGAAAAAAAAATGATTTTTTGAAAATTTCACACTAGGTGTGCCCCTTAAGTGAGGAAATCACAGCTTTCCCTTATCCACAAATTTTCTAAAATGTGTCTGTAATTTCTACCGCTTTACTTTCCCTCAATGTTGCTGCGTAATCCCCTTAAATAATGTCATTTAATTTAATATTTTCGCCCATCAAAAATTCCCGTAAAATATTTCACTTAAAGATTGTGTAATGTAAGCAATTTAAGCATACTTCTCGCAAACCACCAATTATGCACAGTCATAGCAGACGATGCTCTGTATATGTGCATGTATGTATATGTGCACAGGTCTCTTAAAACACATTCAAACACACATACTTTTCAAATTTAACCTATAATACGCTATTAACAGCATTGCACAATAGTCCAGTCATTTAAGCTTAAATTAGGTAAGAATCTCGGAATTCGATATAACCATTTATATGTCTGAAAATACTGTGGGTATACCCTACCATATGTAGGTTTTGAGATAACTTTAGGGTGTCAATATAGATACAAGTATTTACAGACATATAAATGGGTATATCGAATTCCGAGGTGAACTTACTATAATGACTGGACTACAATTTTACCAAGATGAAAGCAAAGTGCTGGTAAGTGAGACAAGCCCACCGAGTTCGCTGTCATGAACACCAGGCAAGAAATACTCCCCAGTCGTTTGTCGGTGTAGAAAGACACGAAAAAGTTAACATAATGATAGTATTACGCTCTGTCGCACCTCCATTTGCATATTTCACTTTTTTCTTCAACAACATGTCCTTTGATGAGCTTTGAAGGTTGTCGGGGTATACCTAGTTAACGACATGAACGTATCCGCGCTAAAGCCGCTCTACCCGTTGAGTGCACTCATTTCCGGTAGCATGCCATTTTATTTCATATCTGTTCTTTTACCTATATAACTGTAAGTTTGCTTGAACGTGTTTGTTTTTGAGTTTTTAGAATTTTTTCTCACTTCAGCAACTACAATGCCTTCAACCAAGCCCATCGTACTACTCACTCACTCGCAGCTAGCAACTTACAATCACAGTCACTACTCCCAGTCATGCGGCTCACAAACGTGCCTACCAGGTCTTCGCGCACCCTCTTAGCCAGGCATTTTATGAGTCAATGTCAAAGCTTGTTGATTATCTGTCATCCATCGTCTGTCGTCTGCTATTGTGTAGTTTGCATACGCATGAATTGTAAATAAGATGTTTATCATTCACACGAAAAACGCAGTGATAATTTTTTATAGCTCTCTGAGCTTCGAACAAAGAGCCAACATTAAATTTTGTTTTCAAATTGGTAAAATTTTTACCGAAACGTTTCAATTGATGAAACAAGTTTATGGCGATGATTGCTTATCCCGTAGCAGAGTGCACGAGTGGTTTCAACGTTTTCAAAGTGGTCGTGAGGTTATAAATGACGATCAACATGTGGGCAAAACAAAATTCGTGATCATCGGAAATTCCATCGAAACTGGGCGTGAATTCATCAAAAATCACACGAAATCATCGTTGAAATTCATGGAAATGGAATTGAACATCTCCAAAACTTCGATTTATCGCATTTTGACCGAACATTTGGGCTTACGAAAGGTGTGTGCACGGTTTATTCCGCACAAATTGACTGACGACCAAAAGTTACTCAGAATTCAACATTCGATTCGACGCTTGTGACCAATTATTAACCAAAACTCACATTTTAACCATTATGGCATCGTGCGACTTCTTCGTTTTCGGAAAAATGCATTTGTCCATGAAAGGATAATGTTATGCAGACGTAGAGGCCATTCAAAAGGCTTGCACCTCGTTTCAATGCTTTTGGACGTGTAAGAAGTTGTATTGAAGAAGTAGGAGACTATTTTGAATAAAGTAAATAATTTGATTTTGCCGAAAAAAACATTTTTGTGTTTTGTTTTTTTAGGTCCTGTTTACTTTGGAACCCACCTTGTAGGTACTCATTTGGACTTAAGCAGAAGAAGAGCACAGCGGTCCCTTGTAGCTGTTTTGGAAAATAAATCAAGTCAATCTGACTTATATAGAGAAGTTTGAAGGTGAGAATAGTCTTAAAAGAGTTGGCATGTGTCAATTATACAACGAGAACCATTTCCTGGGAAGAGTAAAACTGATAATACACTATACCGCGAAATCAGTTACTTGTACTTTTTCCCTAAGTTGATAAAAATATCAATACCGGAATGAGAACAGTTTCCTGGAAATAGTAAATCTTAACAAAATTCTGTTGCAAAATGAATTACTTCTTCTGTTTGACTTAGTATACAGAAATATAAACAAAGCAATGACAAGAGTTTCGTAGGGGCAAGAATTATATCGCAAAATTAATTACTTTTGCTGTCTGCCTTAGTATCCAGAAATATCAATAATGAAATGAGAAAAGTAAAACTGAGCACAAACTCTTTCGCAAAATCAATTGCCTATGCTTTTTGACTTAATATGACAGTAAAGACGACAGAAATATCAATAATAAAGTGAGAGAGTGAGTTTTTTGTGATTAGTAATTATTAGCACAAATTGAAAACAGTTGTAAAGAAGGTAGTTCTTAGAAAACTGTTCTCATTGTATTCTTGTCACATGTCAACAAATAAAAATAGTAATAAATAGTTAATATCTTTGACGAGCATAACAATATACTTGGGAACAGTATACATACATATAAAGTTACTATAACGTTATAAAACTTATGTTTATTATTCAATTTCAGAAATATTTATACAATTTATAGTTTATATATATTCAGGATATTTTTTTATAGGCGAATAATCGTAATTTAGACTTAACATCCTTCATAAGCGCTTGCACAGAATCCTTATTGAAGTCTTTAGTGACGTTTCGCCACCTATTCCGAAATTGCCTCTCATTTTTCACTGTATGTTGCGTCTTTAACAGTTTTGCTTTCATAATGGCCCAATAAGTCTCAATCGGCCTGAGCTCTGGGGGATTCGGAGGGTTCACTTCTTTGGGAACACCAGACACTCTATTGTCTTGGTACCACTTTAAAGCGGTTTTTCCGTAATAACATGTCGCAAGATCAGTCCAAAAGAGTACTGAATGCTTATGAAGCTTAATTAAAGGCAAAAGACGTTTCTGTAAGCACTTATTAACATAAATTTCTTGAGTTATTGTTCCATAACCTCTAAAGCCACACTGGCAAATGGTCTGTCATACTAGACATTTTTTTGGGAATTTGCCAAGCTTTTTATTATTATTATTTTTAAATTTAGCAGAACAATTACCCTTTTGTTTGCTGTGTAAAATTGTCGCCTTCGAATTTGCATAAAGTCTGCTTTTACACAGGATTCATCGTCTATTACAACACAGCAACAATTTTTACTCGATTAAGGATCGGACACACGCAAATCACCCACCAACATCTTCTTGGCGGCAGTCCTATACCATCCTGCCCTTTCTGCCCCAGCACATTATCCATGGAACATATACTCAATATCTGTCCAGCACTAGAGAGTATTAGGCAAAAACACTTTAATTCTTGTAAATACCAAACATTGTTAAATACTCCATCTTTCGCAAACATTGTTAATATATGCAATTTTCTAAAAGAATGTAATTTTTATAATAAAATATGAACTTTGTAACTTTATACAATTATATCGGAGGCGATGGCCACAGTAGCTTGTACTCCTTCCTTACTATTAGGTTTAATATTCTGTATATTTTTCCTAATAAAATAATAATAATAATACAACGCAGCTAAAATTAGGCATGAACTTTTCATATAATTGTCGAGCACGTCATTCTACCAAAACATGTTGGTTGTCATTGCGGTTTGGTGCTGCATTCACTTTAAAGGAATGTAATCCATTTCGTTTGCGCACTTCCTGTACATATGAAGGTGACATTTGCATTTTTTTGGGCGACATCTTGTACTGAAAGTCCAGGATTTCGCTTCAAATAGGTCAACACTTTTTTGCTATAAGTGGAGATTCAAATCCTTATTTTCCGCCACTACTGGCCATTCTGTTCAATGATAAGGAGTCACTGTATCTCTTAAGTACGAAAGATACCGAAGATTTTGCAATTTTTATTTTTTGGCGATGTCATTGTGAAAGATGCCTGGATTTTCCAGCTTTTTGCGCAAAATCGATTCGCGAACGTGTATATTCATTGAAGACAAATTTTATACTAACCATATTTTTGTAAAAAATATAATCCAATTATATAGATAATGTAGTACACTTTGAGCGTAAATTTGAATTTTGATTTTACCGTTAGAAATTTCTAGGCTGTGCGGATTTCCATGTGACCAGTTTTTTTCGTGTGAATACTTTATTTAAGCAAGTAAGGAAGGGCTAAGTTCGGGTGTCACCGAACATTTTATACTCTCGCATGATAAAGTGATAATCGAGATTTCATTATCCGTCATTTACATATTTTTTTATTTTGCTGTAAAATTAATTAGATTAGATCAATTTGTGTACTTTGAGTATTGAATTGTATTTTCATTTCCTAATTTATATATTATACAGAGAAGGCATCAGATGGAATTCAAAATAGCGTTATATTAGAAGAAGGCGTGGTTGTGAACCGATATCACATATATTTCGTACATGTCATCAGGGTGTTAAGAAAATATTATATACCCAATTTCATTGAAATCGGTGTAGTAGTTCCTGAGATATGGTTTTTGGTCCATAAGTGGGCGACGCCAGGCCCATTTTCAATTTAAAAAAAAAGCCTGGATGCAGCTTCATTCTGCCATTTCTTCTGTAAAATTTAGTGTTTCTGACGTTTTTTGTTAGTCGGTTAACGCACTTTTAGTGATTTTCAACATAACCTTTGTATAGGAGGTGTTCGTGGTTATTATCCGATTTCTTCCATTTTTGAACTGTATATGGAAATGCCTGAAGGAAACGACTCTATAGAGTTTGGTTGTCATAGCTATAGTAGTTTCCCAGATATGTACAAAAAACTTAGTAGGGGCGGGGCCACACCCACTTTTCCAAAAAATCTACGTCCAAATATGCCCCTCCCTGATGCGATCCTTTGTGTCAAATTTCACTATAATATCTTTATTTATGGCTTAGTTATGACACTTTATAGGTTTTCGGTTTTCGCCATTTTGTGGGCGTGGCAGTGGGCCGATTTTGCCCATCTTCGAACTTCTTCTTATGGAGCCAATAAATACGTGCACCAAGTTTCATCATGATATCTCAATTTTTACTCAAGTTTCAGCTTGCACGGACGGACGGACGGACAGACAGACATCCGGATTTCAACTCTACTCGTCACCCTGATCACTTTGGTATATATAACCCTATATCTGGCTCTTTTAGTTTTAGGACTTACAAACAACCGTTATGTGAATAAAATTATAATACTCTCCTTAGAAGCTTTGTTGCGGGAGTATAAAAAAGCCTGGGTGCAGCTTCCTTCTGCCATTTCTTCCGTAAAATTTAGTGTTTCTGACGTTTTTTGTTAGTCGGTTAACGCACTTTTAGTGATTTTCAACATAACCTTTGTATGGGAGGTGGGCGTGGTTATTATCCGATTTCTTCCATTTTTGAACTGTATATGGAAATGCCTGAAGAAAACGACTCTATAGAGTTTGGTTGGCATTGCTATAGTAGTTTCCGAGATATGTACAAAAAACCTTGTAGAGGGCGGGGCCACGCCCACTTTTCCAAAATATTCAGTCCAAATATGCCCCTCCCTAATTCGATTCTTTGTGCCAAATTTCACTTTAATATCTTTATTTATGGCTTAGTTATGACACTTTATAGGTTTTCGGTTTTCGCCATTTTGTGGGCGTGGCAGTGTCCCGATTTTGCCCATCTTCGAACTTAACCTTCTTATAGAGCCAAGAAATTCGTGTACCAAGTTTCATCATGATATCTCAATTTTTACTTAAGTTACAGCTTGCGCGGACGGACGGGCGGACAGACGGACGGACGGAAAGACAGACATCCGGATTTCAACTCTACTCGTCACGCTGATCACTTTGGTATATATAACTCTATATCTGACTCTTTTAGTTTTAGGACTTACAAACAACCGTTATGAACAAAACTATAATACTCTCCTTAGCAACTCTGTTGCGAGAGTATAAATATATGACATGATTCTATGGAATAAGGAATAAGACCCACGGAAGTTTAACTTGTGGTAGCCACATAATTTCTTTCTTCAACTAACTCTGTATTGAATCTGATTGACGTCTTCAATAATTTTCGAAAACACTCTTCGCTTCTTTAAAGAAGAGTAGGTGGATGGTGGTTTCTAGGTTTTTTAAGTTTTCTGAGGTTGTGAGTTGAAATATAGTGAAAAACACACTCGGTAGTTTAGCCACTGATTAAAAAGTAACATATTTATATGTGATCTAGTCTACGGAAAGGGGGCTTAGGTGTCAAAAAATCAATTTTCACTTTTTAGTTGATTCGGATGGAAGATGAGATGCTTTTTCACGTGATAGAATCCAAAAAGTCATAACTTGTTTCGCACGTTAGCTCCCTTTTCCTAGACCAGGTCACATATACATTTTTGCTTACAATCAGTTCTTATTAAGGTGATCAATGTGCAACACATTCCATACAGAGTTTTTGAAGTTATACTTCTATACGAGTTCAGAAAAGGTTGCGTTAAATTCATAAATGCGCAACCTCTACCAACAACACAATGTTGCCATGCTTATGCTATTGTTGTTTTTGTAGAACAATGTTTGAATTTTTGGTTGGTGACATATTCAATTAAAAATAAATTCTGTTGGGATTCGAGCCTACGTGCTCGTCGTAACTTTTCAAGCGCTTACCACCAACACCACCATCGACACTTGTATTGCGTTGTCGTAATTATGGTTTGGTTATGCATGAAAGAAATATACAATGGATCGCCGATTGTTACCTATTTCCTTGCTGCTGCGCATATGTATGTTTATATGCTTAAGCATTATTGAAGTTATGCTTCTTTTTCTTTCGTTTGTTTTTCATTTCTGCGAATTCTCAACTATTTTGCGTATCTTTTGGTGGAAATACTCTGCGTTGGCCGTTGAAAAATTAAGGCTATACTTTACAGGATCATTTCTGTAGTTAGTCTTCATTTACATTGTTTGGAAATCGACCCGCGATGACGAGGTATATCGTTTTATCTGACAGCGTGAAGTTTATGAACTTCATTTATAATTTTGTTTTGTAGCATATTAGAAATGATGTTTCTTCGAAAATCGCTCACTTACAACGGATAAAACGACTTCTGAGTGGTGATTTTAATGAATAAATTTCAAGGATTTACACAAAAATAATGCAGTCAATAAGTACAGTACGCTTATGTAAGCTTGCGCATTATTTTTCTTTCGTTTGTCTTTCATTTTTGCGAATTCTCAACTATTTTGTGTGACTCTATTTCTTTCATTTCTGTTTCATTTCTGCGAATTCCTTGAATTTCTGAACGCGCGCATACGTATACATACATTCATATGAGCATGTGCAGATACACAAGAGAGGATAGAAGATGTATGCCTTTTGACATCGTATACTATACTAATAAATATTTTTCTTACTAATAGAAATTAAATTTATCACAGCAATATTATGTATGTATATGTATATTAGGTATATTGCTGTGATAAATTTAATTTCTATTAGTAAGAAAAATATTTATTTGTATAGTATACGATGTTAAAATGTAAAAATAAAAGACTAAGTCCGTCGAGATTCGAACCTGCTTTCACATTGTGACTTTTCATGTGCTTACCACCAACACCACCATAGACACTTTCGTGGCGTTGTCTTAAGTATGGGTTGGTTATGCCTGTAAGAAATATACGATGATTCAAATAATTTTGTTTAAGTATAGAAATATGCTTTAGTAGAACATTTGCTTTCGCAAACATACAGACAAATGTGCAAACGACATAATATATGTGTGATTGTTTCCATTTTGCTTCTACGCCGGTCAAATTTCTATAAAAAAATCGACTGAAATGCATGAGAAAATAAAATGGACCATTAGGGCAAATAATTTTAAAAAAATTTATTGATAATTAAATATAAATGAAAATACATAAATTTACTTAAATTTATTTAAATTTATTAAAAAACTAATTTAAATTTATTAAGAAACTTATTTAAATTTATTGAAAAACTGCAAAGAAAAATAAAAAGAAAATTCATTTTACTTTGGCCCAGTTTTGTGCGCAATACAAATGCAACGCCAATAATGAATACAAGAAGTTGACTATTTAAACACCATGATAGTATAAGATATACAAATTATAATATGACAACCCAATTCGAAGAGTACAAAAAAGAGATGGTTACGCTGCATATTCCCTTCCGCAACGAAGAGACAGAACTACTTTCCGAGTCAAAATTCCTTCATTTAGACTTTGCTTTATAAAATGTGCATAATGAATTTAAATGTTCTAGTTTTCTTTCATACAAAATGATATGCATTTCTGAATATCATACGAAGTATAACTTCTTCCGCGCGTAGGGACTCCACGCACCTTTTTTTTAGTAAAGCTCGTTGTTTTGAGGCTATTTCTATAATTTAAAACCCCTATCCACCAGCAAAATGTGCGAAATGTTGACAAGTTACAATGAATAGTTAGTGATATTGCATATAATAGGTTGTCAAAAAAGTCTTGCGGTATTTTTATTGAATTTTTATTTTCAATTGTTCATAAAATTGGTTACATTAATGCGATTCAAGTCAAATATGAACCGTTTTGTTCGATGACGCGTTCCCAACGAGATGCCAACCTCATAATACCCCTCTCATAGAAGCTCGCTTCCCTATTGGCAAAAAACTCGGAGAGCCAATTTTCACAGGACTCTCTTGTGGCCAACTTCAGACTACCAAGCGCGTTCGCCATGGACAGAAACAGGTGGTAATCACTTGGTGCGAGATCCGGACTATGCGGTGGATGCAATGCGTCACTAAAGATGTGTGTGGCCTGGCATTGTATAGATGGAAGACAATTCGGCCTCTGTTGATCAAAGATGGCCTCTTCTGCATGAGTGCCGCCTTCAAGCAGTCCAGTTGTTGGCAGTACAGGTCCGAATTGAGCGTTTGGCCATAGGGGAGCAGCTCATAGTGGATTATTCCCTGCCAATCCCACCAAACACACAGAAGACCCATCCTGGCCGTCAAGCCAGGCTTGGCTACCGTCTGGGCCGCTTCACCACTTTTCGACCACGACCGTTTGCGCCTTACGTTATCGTAAGTGACCCACTTTTCATCGCCGGTCACCATACGCTTCAAAAACGGGTCGATTTTGTTGCGATTCAGAAGCGATTCGCATGCGTTTATACGGTCAAAGATGTTTTTTTTGCGTCAATTCGTGTGGCACCCATACATCGAGCTTCTTAGTGACTCCAAGCTTCTTTAAATGGTTTATAAGGGTTTGATGACTCATGCCCAGCTATTGACCGATGCTACGGCTGCTACTATGCCGGTCTCTTTCGATCAATTCAGCGATTTTATCGCAATTTTCGACGACAGGCCTTCTGGAGCGTGGCGCAACTTCGACCACCTCTGCACCAGAACGAAAACGTTGAAACCATCGTTGTGCGGTGGAAATGGAAACTGTATCGGGTCCATAAACTGCACAAATTTTATTGGCGGCTTGAGATGCATTTTTGCCTTTATCGTAGTAGTACTGTAAAATATGCCGTATTTTCTCTTTATTTTGCTCCATGTTTCCGACGCTATAACTCACGAACAACCTAAAAAAAACGACAATCAATCAAACACTTGTTAGCGCGTGAAATGAGCTTTCCAAAAAGGTATAGCATGACCCGAAGCGAAGAATAAAACTAGAACTACACGCTTTCAGCGCCAACTAGCCAAATACCGCAAGACTTTTTTGACAACCCCTTATCACCTTTTACACAAATCAAACTTTATACGGGCAAGCACATAATTTTATATTAGGACAATTTAAAGCTTATTTTTAGCTAGGTAGTTACTTTCGGACTAGTAATAAACTAGTTGGCTTATAACGAATGACAAACATAAAGAACAGTTTTACAAAGGTTTAGGTTAATACCACCTTTTTGTTTTTTAATCGGATTAATAAAAATCGTGTGTTGAAGCTTTTGAATAAATATTTGTCATAACATATTCAAGTAGGTTAGGTTAGTATGGTAGCTAATGAGACACACATAGACCAGTTTTAGTCCTTTGCGATACTAGTTGGAGTTTCGTTACGAAGTCCATGAGAAGAAGTCATCCTTTAGGATGAATGCTTTTGAAGCGAATTGCAATAAAATCTGTTGTCTCACTGACGATACCTCTTTAAGTGGCTTATATAGTGGGTCCCCCAAATGATTAAAGCGTAGCCTTTGCCAATAGGGGACAAGTACACAAAAGATGCTTTATTGTTTGCCTGAACATTATCTGCAGTTTTCTCGATTTGTCAGCCCCATTCTGAAGGCGTGTGCCGCCAGCAGACTATGACCAGTGGGTATTACAATCATGTTCTTACAGCACCTTCTATCGAGTGCCAGCAGATAGAAACTTCCATCGCGTTTTGATTTTCCTTGTCATACTATTGTACTGATTGTTGTATAGATAATAAATGAGTTGTTCACGTTTTAATGTGATAGCCATATACCACAGTTTGCAATAGTCCCCGATGCCTTTGTGATCTTGAACCCAGTACAGATTAAGTCACTCTCCTCTGCTGCCTTGCTTCCGGGACACTTCTGGCCGATATGCGAAACGAGGTCAAAGCCTTGGTTGGTGCTTGGTTGTTCAAGGATATGTTGACTCTAGAGTTGTCAGATGATGTATTAGAGACTATAAGCTCGAGCCATCCGTATAAATGTTTAATGTGTTACGCAAAGCTGTCATGCCTTTACGCCAACCTTTTTTTCTATGCTTACGCTAAACCTTTTTTCTCAATTGAAAAGTGGGATCATGTCCGAATACCGAAAGTTTATTTAATAATGAATATCTATTTTGTCCGCTTCAGATTAATCATTCCCAGATAGGTAAATTACAATTCTGGTTTTTTATTTTCAATCCACAAAGTACTTAAAAAAGTAATTTTCTATGATCATGTTTAGCTCCTCTTTCGAAGCAGTTTTTATTTCCTAAATTGTAGCGTATTTTCAACCTTGTCGTCCTTTCATTTGGCTCTTCAGTTTTGGAAACGAAAAAAAGTCAAAAAGGCCTGTTCAGGGAAATACGGTGTTCTCCTTTATGTTTAATGTTCTGTTTTTGGCCATATATTTGTGACTAGAAAACGATGCGTGAGCAGAGGCGTTATTATGGTACAAAAGCCAGCTTTTGTTCTTCCACAACTCCGAGCGTTTCTGAAGAATATACCATATGACCCTTTGGCAAGGACTCATAATGCACTAGCGCTTTTTTTGCTTTTGCACAACCATAAACCTATGATTCGAGACCACTAATGATCCTATGGGGCAGATCTTTGCCGTCGCTGTTGAAAGTGAGGAATTTCGGCACAAAAATTGAAGGCGAATTAAAAGACATCGAAGCAAAACAGCGGTCAAAAATTAACTAAGCTTTCAAAATGGCCGATTTTATCAGCATTAGTAAGGAATATGAGTACCAACACAACGCAACAAAACAATAGAAAATCGAATACACGTACCCCACGAAGTAGTACACGTAATACACTGTCCCGCCAGCTAATTAGACCAAATTCAACTAAATAGTGTCATACTTAGGCACATATATAAATGCACATACACACAACTCAGTTGGTTGAATTTTCAAATGAAGTGGTTGTGTTTTTGGTGCGGTCCTGGGGTTTTGTCAAAAATTCCTAGTTTTTCACACTAATTGTTAGAGATTTCTTTACTGAGGCTTTTCGATAGCTAAAACAACTAAACGGACACTAAATCTGCAAGATAAGATAATTACAATTTGTATTTTTTAATTAAAATTCATTTGCAATTAGGTAGGTAGGAGTGCAGCCCTATCGGGCTCAATTAGCACTTGATGTGCCATTGCAATTACCTGCATATATTTTGTGGTTTTTTATTCAAAACACATCGTTTTTCCCCTGTAGTAGCAATCCAAACAAAGCGCGGGATTTTTGCATTGCCGTTTTGTTTTGATTAGTCGGCTGTTTTCTATTTTGTTTTCTCCTTTTCGTATTCCCTTTGGTTTTGGCATTGCCAGCTACCGAAAATATAAGTAAGGTTGTAGGGACAGTGACTGAACACACCTTTCGTTGGGAGCTTTCAAATATTTTTTCTCATTGAGGTATGACCTCTGAGAACAGTAGTGGATGCACACCAGAGAATCCATTTAGAAGGAACTCTAAAATCATGAGAATGTCTCCTAATGGAAAAAATTAGTTATCCACCGCTGCTGGATCAACAAAAAAATGCGAAGATGCCAACAATATAATTAGAGGTGGCAAAATCTCTGAGGAAACGTCAATTAACGAAACTACTATAAATTTTAACCAGTTGGGTAGTAAAATAAAAGAACTGGAGAATATGATGGCTGGCCCAAGTAATGCACGACTTAGTTAGCAGTATTGTAGCAGTCCATCTCAAGGCTGATAAAGACGGAAACCTACCCAAAAGGATTATGGTAGGGAAAACGTCCCAGGTTTCCCCAATACGTAAGGATGTAAATACCCCGAAGAGGCTGCGGGAGACAATAGGCTTTTTACCTCCCACTAAAAAGCCAAAAATGTAAATAAAGCGGAGCAGCCCACTTACTGCGAGACAGTGAAGTTGATTCAAACCAATACAACGCTTAGACCCACCACATCCGAAACTTGGGTGGACGTTGTTTAGAAGCGAAGACCAGTCGAAAAGAAAATTAGATCGAGGCCAGAGATTTGCGAGGCACTGAAAAAAGAGGGCGGTATAAAAAACCTAGGGAAAATAAATATTAAGAGCATGCGAAAAACACGAAGCGGTACCCAAATAGCTATTCTATGCCTGCGTGCCCAGGATGCCAAGCCTGCGCTTAAGGTAGGCAAGATAAAAATCGGGTGGTCCATCTGTTGCCTCCGGGAATACTCCCCTATTCCCCGTTGCTTTATGTGTTTCTATCTGGGGCACATGGCGCAGAAATGTTGCAACCCTGTGGACAAGTCGTCCCTGTGTACACGTTGTGGAGCCGGTGGACATGTAGCGAAGTTATGCACTAACGATCCTAACTGCATGCTTTGTAAAGGAGCACACTCAGCTTTGAGTACTACTTGCCCCAAGTATTTGGAAATGGCGAAATCTTTAGTAAAATGAAGATATTGCAATTAAATCTAAATCATTGCGCTGCAGCACAAAATCTGCTTGAACATAGAGCATTTGAAAAAAACATTGATGTCGCTTTATTAAGTGAACAATACTCCCAGCTTTTGGAAAGAACAACCATTTATATCTCGCTCCAGATATTACAAATTTTTCACGTTGGCAAATACACGTGGCATATGTTTTGTTAGCTGCTATGCTCCTTCCAGCGCCTCAATTAAAGATTTTGAAGAATTCGTCCTGGAACTTACTCTAGAAACCAAAAAATGCGTGGTCGACCGCTTGGGGTAGTAGGCGCTCAAAAAGTTGAAATGAATGTAATGGCAGCAAGTACAGATTTTCGCACTTCAATTGCTGCACTGCGTTTGCAAGCAATGTGGCACACAACCTTAACTGCACACATACAAACACACAAGATGCGTTCCAAAGTAAACAGGACTTAAATGAAAAAACAGAACAAATGGTTTTTTCAGCAAAATCAATTTATTTTATTCAAAATAGTCTTCTTCTGCTTCAATACTGCTTTCTGCATGGTCCAAAAGCATGTCGAAAGAGTGTTTTAGCTCGTTGGCCGGTATGGCCGTCAGTATGTCGGTGCAAGCCTTTTGAATGGCCTCTACGTCTGCATAACGCTTTCCTTTCATGGGCAAATGCATTTTTCCGAAAAGGAAGAAGTCGCACGGTACCATATCAGGTGAGTACGGGGAGTGGTTAAGAGTTAAAATGTGATTTTTCCACAAATAATTGGTCACGAGCGTCGATCAATGAGACGGCACATTATCGTGCAATAAACGCCAACTTTCATATTCGCGATATTCGGATCGAACACGCCGAATACGGCGCACCAAACGCATCAATATTCCAAGGTAGAAAACCAAATCGATGTTTGGAGATGTTCAGTTCCCTTTCCATGAATTTCAATGGTTAATGTCGGCTGATTTTTGATGAATTCACGCACAGTTTCGATGGAATTTCCGGTGATCCCGGATTTTGATTGGCCCACCTGTTGATCGTCATTTGTGTTCTCACAACCACTTTGAAAACGTTAAAACTTTTCGTGCACTCTGCTACGGGATAGGCAATCATCGCCATAAACTTGTTTCATCAATTGAAACGTTCTGATATAAGTTTTACCAATTTTAAAACAAAATTTAATGTTGGCTCTTTGTTCAAAGCTCATTTTCGCACCGATATCTCAAACATACTGACACTGAAAACGCAATAACTTCACTTCCAATCAATAAAATGTCATGAAATTCTCACTAGACTATCGATAAAGATAGCATATTCTAACGCACTAGTCAAGATATAGATGGCGCCACCAGGGCCGCTAGATTCAAAAATTCCTGTTTACTTTGGAAAGCACCTTGTATATGGTAGAAACGAGTTTGCGTGTGTATTTATGGCCACATTCATATAAACTGTATTTGCGTGTTTGCAATCATCATAATCCGTTATTAAAACTGTTGCTGACAGCACCTACGTATTAAACCCTAACTCCGACTGCATTTGACTGATCCTACGGGACTACCGTTAAGCATTTCTTCGCAGGACCAGGCTCAGCCAAACTTGGCTCTTCGTGGGCACCTTTCTGGACTACTCTTCTCTAACTCTTCTGTTGTCGCTACTTCGTTGCCTTTCCTTTTTTTCAGTTCTTGCAGCGCAATTCTTCACTTTATTCCACACGATTTTGCTTTTTATCATGTGGTGCACGATATTCTCTGGAGTTACACGTTCGTTGATAATAATTTCTATGTCTTTTCTTTCTGCTTCGAATTTCGGGCAGTAAAAGAAAATATGCTGCGCATTTTCGCTGCCATTTCCGCAGAATGAACATTCTGTTCCATTATCGTGACCGTATTTATACAGGAACTCTCGAAAGCATCCGTGTCCGGTCAGGAATTGCGTAAGGAAGTAATCAGAATCGCTATTCTTCCTCTCCATCCATGTTTTCACATTTCTGATAAGCTTGTATATCCACCTTCCATTTTCTGCTATGTCCCAGGGCCTCTGCCACTCATCTAAACTTTCCTCCCTTTCTTTATTTCGCTCCGCTGTTGTAAGACGCCTCCCAACGCTTCTTGATTTTCGTAGACTCTTTTGAGCTCTAACGCCATTATGTCCGGTGGTATGATACCCGCTATGACCCCGGCCGCCTCGTGTGACAACGTGCGAAATCCACAAATAACTCTTGTTGCATTTAGCCGAGTCAGAGTTCTTGCTTTCTTCGCGTATGTCTTATTATGCATTACTGGTCCCCATATTGGCGCCGCATACATTAGCACCGATTGACTCACTTTAGCCAAGAGTGCTCGCTTGCCTTGGCTTGGTCCTCCAATATTAGCCATCATCCTGGATAGGACCACCGTTATTCGCGTCGCTTTTGCTCATGATTTTTCAATGTGCGTAATAATTAAGCCGTGTGTCTATTACAACGCCTAGGTATTTTAACGACTGCTGAGTCCTTATGCTATGGCCATCAATATTAAAAGTAGCATTTTCTACTTTTTTTCTGCTGGTAATTAGCACTGCTTCCGTTTTTGGGCTGCTAGTTGGAGCTTTTTTGTCGTGAGCGAGCTCTTTATTCTCAAAGCGGTGTCTTCACATAAGCTTTCAACTTGACTGCAATGTCATCGGCGTACCCGATAATTTGGACCCCTCTTTCTAATGGCAGTGGACCTAGGACTGAGCCTTGTGGTATCCCTCTCGTCACCCTGTACTGATTTGGTCCCTCATCGGTATCATAAAGTAGCAGCCTATTCGACAGGTATTTGGAGACAATTCTCAACAGATACTTCGGTGTTCTTTTGTATTCGATAGCGCTCATTATGTATGGCCAATACGCAGAATTGAACGAATTTTTAACGTCAAACGTTACGACTGCACAGTATTCTTTCGTATCATACATCCACTTCGTTCCTTCGATGGCCTTCTTGCAAACAGCGGGTAAAGAGCTGTGAAAAGGGGCTCGCCTTGTATGTTATAGCCGCTTTTAGGGCCTTGCTGGGGATTCCATCTAGACCCAGTGTTTTGGTATTTCCAAACCTTTTGGCTGCTTCTATCACTTCATCGTCGGTGACCGATGGTGCATTTATTACCGTAGATATATTTGATAACAAAGGTCCTTCGTTCCTCTGCGTAGGGAAAAGCGTTTCTACGATGTTTTTCAATAGGGTGGGACAGGTTGGTGTTCTCCCTTTGCTTCCTTTGAGTTTTGTCATCACTATTTTGTACGCATCGCCCCATGGATTCTCATCGGCATTTTCGCAGAGCTCTTTGAAACAGGAGAGTTTGCTTCTTTTGATTGCTTTCTTGAGCTCACGGCGTTTCTTTTTAAAACTTTCGCGCAGGTTTTCGTATTCTGGTTAACTTCGTCTTCTCTGGCAGGAACGCCTGGCTTTGTTACAATCAGTTCTCAGACTGTCGATTGCACTATTCCACCAGTATGCAGGCTGGCTGTAAGCGTAAGCGCCTTGTTTTTTCCTGCACATTGCAGCGTCACATGCTTTGCTGACATGCCTCACCAATATCTCCGCCTGTCGTTCTGTATCTTCTACATTTGCGATGTTGTCATCTAGCATAAGACGAAAGATATTTTCGTCGAATGTTTCTGCTTTCCATCCTTTTGTCTGTACCATCTTTGTGTGCGTGTATATTCTACTCCTCGATTTTCCGATATCCATTGTGATAGCTAGGTGGTCACTATGCGTATAGAGTCAGACACTTCCCAGCATGATGATCGTACCAACGGGCTACGAACAAGCGTGATGTCAATCACGGATCCACGGCCATTTTTTTCGAAAGTGTTCCTATTTCCAGTATTCAATAGCACCACTTCGAGCGATGAAAAGGCCTTGAGAAGAGCGTCTCCTCGTTTTGTTGTTAAAATCGCCTGCTACCACGTTAGTCGTAGTTGTTAGGATTTCCTGTACCAGGTCATCCAAAATCCTCTCAAATGCGCTTTGCGGGACACTTGGTGGTATATAGCAGCTATAAAAGTGAATTCCACAGATCCTTTCGTGTGAAGTAGGACTTTCCTAATAGTGGCTTTTCCTGGAAAGCTTTGCCTCCACATGCCCATATGGCGTTGTCTATGTTTTTGTACTGTTCGGACAGTATTGCTACGTCCACCTTCTCTTCAAAGACGGTTTGCTTGCGCCGCTTCGCAATGATTCAGGTTTAGCTGGATAACTTTCATTTGTTCAATTTTTTATATGCTTCCTGATATAGAGGGCATCTTTTACTACCTATTTGGTGGTTTGAGTTTTCCATTCCTCTGCTCTTGCAAGCACCTCAAGAGGGAGCCTTGTCGCACTGTGCGAAGTGCCCTTTTTCGCCATATCTTAGTCAGCACTTGCTCCTGTCGTCCAAATTTTTACATGCTGCTGCTTGATGCCCAGATTCCAAGAACCTGAAACACATTTTTAAATTAGGTTTCTCTCTTAACCTGCATACTACCCAGCCTATCCTAATTTTTCGCTCATCTAGCAGTATCCTTGCTTCCAGCACAGGGAGGCTTACTACCGCTACCTGTGTACCCGCATATGCCACCCTGAGGTTTTTTATCGTACTCACATCAAAATTATTTAGTTTTTTCACCTGCTTCCGTATAGCTTCCGAAATTTCCTCTTTGGTTGTGATTTCGTCCAGGTTCCGAATCTCTATTAGAACTTCGTGGGTAAGCGCTTTGATTGGTGCCTGGTCTCCTAACAATTTGCTTATTTCGCCCCTTAGTTCGCTCGTACTTTCCATTTGGGTTTCTTTGAGTTCCAGCAATATTTCACCTTTGGCTGTCTGTCTTCAGAAAACGCGATACATTTTCCTCGAGTTTCTGCAGATTTTCTTCTTTTCTCACCTTCATAAGGATATCTCTATGGGACATATCTCCAGAGCGCGCTATGACTATAGCATCGGGCTGTGGGAGTGGCTTTCGGTCAATTTTTTTGTGGCTTTGTGGCTTGCGCTTGACGCTTACCCAGCCGTCATCTTTTTTTCTTCTTTTCTGGATTTATCAGGGCTATTTCCTGATGTCTCTTTGCTTCGCTCCGCTTGCTGGTTTTTCGGTGCCTCTTCGTGCGTCGTTTTATTCCTTTTTGGCGGTGTTTCCCGTTTGGGCTGATTTTCCTCGCGCGGCCTCTTTGGTGTTGTTTCCGTGTTTGCGGTTCTGAGCTGTACCTTTCGTCTTGCTTCTATCATTCTTGTGTGCTCCTCCAGGGCTTTTGAATATAACTTTGCTATAGAACTAAGGATGTCTCTCATGTTGTTATTGATAGACCGCTGAGGCGTACTCATTGCTTCAGTCAGTCTTTTTATGGCACTTCCTAGTTCAGAGAAGTAGTCACCGGGATGTTGTGCTACTTTGGCTTGAGGTGTACTATCTTCTAATACCGGTGGTGAGGACCTCGCTCGCACCGGTTTACTGATTATGGGCGTCTGATTGGGCGATCGGGCTATCCTCGATACACGTTTGAATGGATCTACTTCGGTATTTGGGGTCCTCACGGTCAGATCTGCCTCTGATCTAGAATTTTCAGCGCGGCTACTTATTAAAATTCCGCATTCATTATATATGTTGTTTGTATTATTTCTCGCATTGTTTTCCATTTACTTCTTTTATACAGCGCATCGTGTGTAGGGGGGTGGGCCGAAATAGACTGGAACGGGTATACCCTCGGGGACAAGGCCCCTACCCCAGTTCCCTGAGGCCAGTCCTTCGCTTTGCCGGTCCCGGAAAACACGTACGGACCGGCGCTCACCCGGGGCAACATAGGCTACTACTCCTATGCCCAATACACACTTCCTGACCAAGGACCGAAGTGGCTGTTTACTGACACACGCCGCAGCTGATACCTCGGCAGAGTCAAGCTCACATCACCCTCTCCCTTTCGTCAGCGGAGAAGTCGCTTATGGATCCATCGCGCCTGGATTTTTATACTCGCGCCTGGATTGTTCACATAACGGTTGTTTGTAAGTCCTAAAACTAAAACTAAAACTCAGGTATAAGGGACGAGTAGAGTTGAAATCCGGATGTCTGTCTGTCCGTCCGTCCGTGCAAGCTGTAACTTGAGTAAAAATTGAGATATCATGATGAAACTTGGTACACGGTCAAGCTGTAACTTGAGTAAAAATTGAGAAATCATGATGATACTTGGTACACGTATTTCTTGGCTTCATAAGAAGGGTAAGTTCGAAGATGGGCAAAATCGGCCCACTGCCACGCCCACAAAATGGCGAAAACCGAAAACCTATAAAGTGTCATAACTAAGCCATAAATAAAGATATTAAAGTGAAATTTGGCACAAAGGATCGCATTAGGGAGCGGCATATTTGGACGTAATTTTTTTGGAAAAGTGGACGCGGCCCCGCCCCCTAATAAGTTTTTTGTACATATCTCGGAAACTACTATAGCTATGTCAACCAAACTCTATAGAGTCGTTTCCTTCAGGCATTTCCATATACAGTTCAAAAATGGAAGAAATCGGATAATAACCACGCCCACCTCCCATACAAAGGCTATGTTGGAAATCACTAAAACTGCGTTAACCGACTAACAGAAAAAGTCAGAAACACTAAATTTTACGGAAGAAATGGCAGAAGGAAGTTGCACCCAGGCTTTTTTTTTTAAATTGAAAATGGGAGTGGCGTCGCCCACTTATGGACCAAAAACCATATCTCAGGAACTACTATACCGATTTCAACGAAATTGGGTATATAATATTTTCTTAACACCCTGATGATATGTACGAAATATCGGTTCACAACCACGCCTTTTTCCAATATAACGCTATTTTGAATTCCATCTGATGCCTTCTCTGTATAATACATAGGTATATACATTAGGAAATGAAAATACAATTCAATACCCAAAGTACACAAATTGATCTAATCTAATTAATTTTACAGCAAAATAAAAAAATATGCAAATGAACTTAGCCCTTCCTTACTTGTTTTATTATACAACATGCCCTTGCATGTTGCGGGAGACACATATTTCAAAGGGGCGGTGTCGATTCGCCCACTGTCACAGGAGTTTCGACGGTCTTGCTGGCTTTTATACCGCAACCTCCACTTCCGCCGCTTCTCGTCGGGGATTGCTTATTCGTTTAAACTTATTTCGCAACTAACCTACTACTACAGGCCGTCCGGATATCTGCGACCTGCCGACCCCCCCCGGTCGCTTAAAGCTCAGCGACGGTGACTATTCCCCTTGGAAATTTAAAGTCCCATCGGGCTATATCTCTGTGTTGGTGTGTATTTGTGCATTTGAAATTTAATCCTTCTAAAGTAGCTGCAAAATGCGCAAGAGCTGCAAAAAGAAGTTACAGTTACAAATTTCTGATGATCTTCATAAAATCCTGATCAAAAAGACGAAAATGTAAAGATGCAACACAATCCTTGTCAAAAAGTTCTTGCGCGTAACCAACGGTCAACACCAATGAAACTATCCTTTTTACAGAAGAAAACAATTCGCTGTTGAACAATTTTTTAACAAGGAAAATGCCAAAATCTACGCAAACACTTCCAGAACTCCAAAAAAAATATTATTCCAAGCATCCAACGTGGTCGCCATTCACTTGTTGTAATGGTTGGGTAGGAAGCCTTCTATAAACGCGATACGCCTCTTTACTTCAGTTGAAAAGGATTACAACTTGGACAAAAGTGTACCTATAGATTATTTTAGAAAGGTGGTAAGGCACTTAAGCAATACTCCCTTCGATAGAGAGGATTGGATCTTCTAGCAAGATTCTGATTCTACACACAACGCAAACAACACCCAGCAGCGTCTAAAAAGCAATATTGTTAGTTGCATAGTTGCAGATGATTGGCCGCCCGGAAGTAAAGATTTGCAACCATTGAACTATAGTTTATGGTCAGAGTTGGAGAACATGACCTATAGAATACCCCACAGAGATTTAGATAATCTTCGTCTTCGAAATCCTAAAAGAAATTAAAATAATGTTACTCGCAATAACTTTGCCATCTAAATGATATTTGCACTCAACCATTCGAATTTAAATAGCCAGTCTATTTGAAGTCACTACAGCATTTAACTTTTCAATGCCATTTTTGCAGTACGATCTGTCCTCTGCTTCAAAATAAGCTTCAGTTTTGGCGATCTCCTCTTCATTTGAAAAAAAAAGGTGCGTGGAGTCCCTACGCGCGGATGAAGTTACACTTCTTAGTGATATTCCAAGAAATGCATATCATTTTGTATGAAAGAAAACTAGAAAACTTAAATTCACATTTTATAAATTTATTATGCACATAAAATGAAGAATAAAGCAAAGTCTAAATGAAGGAACTTTGACTAGAAAAGTAGTTCTGTCTCTTCGTTGCGGAAGAGAATATGCAGCGTAATCATCTCTCTTTTGTAATCCATCAACACGCGTTGAAGGCCCAGCAGTTATCGGTGAATTGACGACCGTTGACTCATCAGTAGTTATAGATGCTCCCACAGAGATTGATGGAACAGCAAACGTTGAATCTTTTTTTACGCGCTCTCTGATATTCCGCAGCTGTTTTCGTCTTCTTCGTTTGACTGCCAGCTATCATTTACAATTTCTCCTTTTCCCGCTCTGCTTTCTTTCGTGCTCGGTATTCACGATAATATTCTGCTGTTTTTCCTCCTCTTGAAACACGGGCTACACTGTCTTTTTCCGCTGTAAAATCAATTTAAAATCAAAACATTAAAATTTTTGCCAATCCAATTGATATTAGTTTCAAGGCACAAGTTTAATGCACAAGGTGCATCTATTACGGACAATTGAAATATTCAAGAGAAACTTACCATCACATAACCTGGAATCCGCTGTGTTATGCGTATTATCACTGTCATTTATTTTATTTGGATGCCATATTATCTTGTGAAGATCAGGTAGGTCGGAATTCGCCTCGCAATTTTAACATTTTTTACAATTCTTTCACATATTCTAACCGAGAATATGAAGAGACAGAAATATATGTATTTATAAAATGATTTCTTTGATATTCCATAGGATGGAAATATGTATGTAGAACTCTTTTATTTTTGATTTATTATTTTTCAAATTATTTAATGCTAATTTGATCTTATTTTATAATAACTCATTTTAAATATATAAAAGATTTACCTGAACATTATGATGATATTTTCATGATTCATACGCAATGTACGAATGTAAGCAATTTCGTTTTGCCGTCGGCATTTCAATTTCTCATGCTTCAATTTTTGCTTTCAACCAAGAAATCACTTGTATGTATGTATGTGCAATATATGCCTTTGCGTTTTGCGGTCGGCATTTCCATATTGACAATTATGTATTTCATTGTTTCGTTTTGGCCCAATTTTGTATATTAAGACAAGTGTCAATAATTGCGCCAAAATCAAATATATTATATATTCATATGTAAACATGTTTTAAACTTTACATAAAATTGAAGTGTCAATAATTGCGCCAATTTTCATAGAGTTGGAAGACGTGTGCGGGTTAAGTCTAGAATTTTACTTATAATAATTAATTTGAAAGTGCCGAAAAATGCGAAACGAAATTTCAATAAATTTAAATAAATTTAAGTAAATTTACATGTATTTTCATTTATATTTAGTTGTCAATAAATTTTTTAAAAATTATTTGCCTTAGTTGTCCATTTTTTATTTTCTCACACATTTCAGCCGATTTTTGTATAAAAATTTGACCGGCATAGAAGCAAAATGCGAAACAATCATTACATACATATAGATATTATGTCGTTTGCACATTTGTCTGTATGTTTGCGAAAGCAAATGTTCTACAAAAGCATATTTTTATACTTAAACAAAATTATTAGAACCATCGTATGTTTCTTATGTACATGCATAACCAAACCATACTTAAGTCAGCGCAACCTAAGTGTCAATGGTGGTGTTGGTGGTAAGCGCTTGGAAAGTCAAGATGCTACCACAGGTTCGAATCTCGACAGAATAAATTTTTAATTTTTTGCTTTTAACATCGTATACTATACAAATAAATATTTTTCTTACTAATAGAAATTAAATTTATCACAGCAATATTATGTATATGTATATTATGCATGTGTATTGCTGTGATAAATTTAATTTCTATTAGTAAGAAAAATATTTATTTGTATAGTATACGATGTTAAAAGGCATACATCTTCTATCCTATCTTGTGTATCTGCACATGCTCATATGAATGTATGTATACGCGTTCAGAAATTGAAATCATATTTTCATCACCTATCAATATACTTATTACATGTGCGCGCATTGACTTGCATGTTCATAGATTCATTTATACATATATGTATGTACATATATTTGCATACATTTCCAAACAAATAATGCACAAGCATACAAACATACATATGCGTACACATATAATAATAGGTTTTGCGTTGCAATAACCTATCTTTTTTCTATTTTCTTTAATTGAAATAAAAGATCAGATGTTCTTTCTTTTCCTTTATTACAATCGTGGATTTTTATTTAATTAAGAGCTGCAAAAGGAAAATTGAATGAGCTTTTTCTATTAAGAGGATACTTAGATTGGGGTCCTGGCTTTGGTCGTCGTCCTTGTTGTCCTTATTTTCCGGGCTTTAGTCCTTAGGGAATTGATCTGCTTTTTGCTCAAGCGAAGTAGTAGAGTTGAACTGAACTGACTGGCCTCGTTTATTGTCACGTCTTGTCTTTTATACTTAGCTGATAAGCTGATTGTCGGTGAGCATCAAATGAAATATTTGTAATTTGACTTTTAAGAAGGGTCCAATTAATTTTGGTTCGGATTTCTTTGAAGTTAGAAAAGGTCAATTTTCAAAGAGTGTCAAATTCTATCGCGTAAGTATTTAAGTATATGTACAGATGTGCCATCGCTTTAGTGGCTGACCCCCTTCCTTAGGCTTGAACTGCTCCTGAAGTTCAATATTTAGAATCGAAGATTTTTCCTCTTGCAGTTTTTTACAAAAATTCTTATATTTTATACAATATTTTGTTAGTAATATTATTAATATAATTGTAATTATAACTGTTAGTGAAATAGAATAATTTACATTTGTTTTGTGATTATATTTTAATTCTTTAATTTGTCTTGTATTTTCTATATTTTTAAATTAATTTCTTCTAAGTTATTTATATTTAAAGTGACATTCATTTCTTCATAGAATGGTAAAATTACTATATTGTAAAATATATTATCAATATTTTCAAAAATATTTTCATCTATATCTATAGAACAATTTTTAAATTCAATTAAGTTATTTTCTTGAATTTCGTATCGCATTTTATTACAATTGTTTTTTATTTTAGTTTTTCCTAAATTTTTCGTAAATACAATTCCTTTTTCAATTTCTTTAATTATTGTTTCATTATTTGTTCTACTTGTACAAAAATTAAATTTTCCTTTAAATATATTTTGAATACATTTATTACTTAAATTCAATTTTTCTTTAAATATTATTTCATCTGTATAATCAAAAACTCTTTCTGTATTCGTAATATATCTCTGTTTATCTATATTTATTTCCTTACTAAATTTGTTTGGAAGTGGTAAAATTTCAATTTCAAAATATTCCTCCTTGCAAAATTGTGGTATTATTATTACTACTATTAAATTTTTCTTTATTTCTAGCACATTGCTTTTTATGTATTTCAATTTTTTGTTGTCTATTCCAAACTTTGAGATTTCTTTATTCGTTAATATATTTCTTCCTAATATACCTATTCTTGAAAACGCTATTAGATCTTGAATTTTTTCTATTTCATTAATTAGATAGTTAATATCGAATTGTAAGTGTATTAATTCTATTGCTTCTATATCTTTTTTCTGCGTTATGCTCATATTATTTAGCATCGAATTATAAACTTTTATATTATCGTTAATTTTGTCTGATAATAATTCAATATTTTGTTGTAGCTCTAAGTTAACATTAATTTGTTTGTTATGTTCATTTATTAGTTTGTGGTCATTTGCTTCAATTATTTTTAATTGTGCACTTAATTCTTGTCTATCATCATCATCCATTGTACCAAATAAAATATTTAAACCTTTTCCTACAATGTTTGCTAATGCTCTTTTTTGTCTAATTTTTAAAGGTTTGATTGAAGTTAATTTACTTTGTGCTATATTTAATGTGAATAATAAATTGTTTGCTGATTTATTATTTAGAAATGTGTTATTGAATTTCTCTATTGCAATATTTAGTTTTGTTATTATATTTTCATAGTCTGCTAAATCTATAATATGATACTTTATTAAAATCCTCTTTTACGTCCAATTTTTCTTTCTTTAAAATTGTATATCCTGTATCGTAATTAAGCTGTGTTATTCTTATATCGTTACCCAAAACCGTGGTCGATAAAAATAAAATTAAAACTGAAAGTAAAAAAAATAAAAAAGTATTAATTATTTTGTATACTTATGTATTCTTTTAACTCTTTGTGGGTGTACATGTCTACTTCTTTTGTCTAATATTTTACCATCTTTTAATTGTGCTTTTATTTTTTTGTATTTTGGATCGCTTTTCCTTATTTTTTCCGCTTTTATGAATATATCTTCTTTATTTATTTCTGGTGTATTTTTTCTTTTCAAATTTTGGTTATTAATTGATGTGTTTTGTTTACCTTCAATTTGTTCTTTTATTTTTATGAAGTCTGTATTCACTATTTTATTTGAGATAAAATCAATTGGTTTTTTATTAGTGGTTAAATGAATGCTAATATTGTAATATTGCACTGATTTTATTATTCTTTTGGTAATTGTTTCTTTATTATTTTGTGAATTTAAAAGTCTTAAATGTTTGTTTATTGTTCCGTGTACTCTCTCTATATCACCATTACCCGTCTTTACTAGTGGTGATGTAAAGTGTACATTAATTTCTTCGTTATTAAAATATTGAATTCGTTATTAATATGTATGAATTATTGAATTCATTATCAAAAACATATTTTTTTCGGTTTCCCGAATATTGAATGTCTATAGTTTAAAGTTTCAATAAACGTTTGACTATTTCTGTCGGTTACTGGTACTACAAACAAGTGTTTGCTAAATTTATCAATAAAAGTAAAAAATATTTATTTTTCTGCTATATATAAATCTCCGTGTATTATTTCGTTAGTAGAATTTGGAATTTCTGTTTTTTCGAATTTAATTTTTTCTTCATGTCTATCATGTTTTGCTAATTGACATGTTTCAAAATTATTTATAAATCTTGTAATTAATTGTTTTAACTTCGGAATATAAATATTATCTTTCAATTCTTTGAAATTTTCGTCTATGCCGCGATGATTAAGCCTTAAATGTTCTTTTTCTATGATTTCGAAGGCTTTTTCTTCATCCTCGATATTATCTAAAAGAATGTTACTTTTAAGTGCTTTTATATTCGAGTTTCCGAATTCTTTTATAAAATGCCTTTGAAATAGTATGTATTTTGTTTCATTCGGACAATATACTGTAAAATTTTTTAAATTTAAATTTCTTAAAATTTTAGCAAAATTTTCATCTATCACATTCTCATAAATGAAAATTCGTCTATTTTTAAAAATTGTTGTTTCAAAAATATTTTTCCCCTTTATTTTATTTTCAGAAATTATTATTTGAGTTCTGAATAGATTTATTGGTTTTTCTGTTATCCAAATATGGTCGTCTGTATCCTCAATTGCGCTATGAATAGTTGCACAAGTTGTTTCGTCAATATCCATGTCTTCTAAAGCATTTACCTGTAGCCTACTTAGAAAATCTGCTACGTTATTTTCTTTACCCTTAATGTATTCAATATCAAATGTATACTCGTTAAGAGCTAATTTCCATCTAGTGAACTTACTGTTTTCTTGTTTCAAATTGTTTAACCAGATCAATGGTTTGTGATCTGTCTGTACTTTAAAACGTTTCCATACAAATATGGTCGA